>NC_134708.1:20758700-20931200 GCF_043290135.1 Rhipicephalus microplus | reverse complement strand
TTACTAGATTTTCAAAAGTGGTAGTTAGTGTATTGATTGATTGATATGTGGGGTTTAACGTCCCAAAACCACTATATGATTATGAGAGACGCCGTAGTGGAGGGCTCCGGAAATTTAGACCACCTGGGGTTCTTTAACGTGCACCAAAATCTGAGCACACGGGCCTACAACATTTCCGCCTCCATCGGAAATGCAGCTGCCGCAGCCGGGATTCGAACCCGCGCCCTGCGGGTCAGCAGCCGAGTACCTTAGCCACTAGACCACCGCGGCGGGGCGGTAGTTAGTGTATCAATGTCTCCTGAAGCGCTGAGTAGCACAAAGTCATCGTACGCATCCGCCAAAGCGTCTAAAACAGAAAGGTCATCCGGACGTTCAAAGTCAGGAAACGAAGTGAAAACATATCGCGGTTTATTGATTACGCATGCGAGGGAAACGAGAACAGCCTGATGGTCAGGCAGACCATCAATTATTTCATAGTCAAAGCCTTTATCCGAAAGGTCGGAGCTTAAAAATACGAGATCGAGAACAGCATTCAACCTGGTGGCACCATGAACAATTTGAGTTAAGCCGAAAGATACTGTAAAGTCTATAAGTTCCTTGCAAATATTACTTTCGCGACCATCACACGTAAGGGAAGGCTAGTGGATACCTGGGGCGTTAAAATCGCCCATGCAAATGAAGTTCGACGCACTAAAATTGCGCTCGTACATGAAGTTATTAAAGATCTGTATTGTTTTAATACTCGAGGCAGGAGGCCGATAGAAAACGCAAACGACAATTGCACATTTATCGAGGCAAATCTTGCACCAAACAGACTCGGTGTCGGCTGGGCCTGTAATCACAGCAAATTTTAAGTCCGAACGGATAAGAAGAGCAACACCACCCCCTTTCCCCACGAGTCTATCGGTGCGAACTGCTGTGTACCCTGGGGGAGTGAAGTCGGAATCAAGGATACCATCATGTAGCCACGTTTCAGTAATGCCGATGACGTCAGGCGAATACGCTGAGACAAAGGAGAGAAGGCTAGGCAATTTCTTTATTACGCTCCTAGCGTTTAAGTTTAGAAGGACGAAATTTTCATTCCTGCCGGGACGACGTCAACCGGAGACAACAGGCGCTGCTGCTGGGGAAGGTTCACCAGGAGAAGATCGTAGTTCCGAACCGGATGCAGCCGGGAAGGGCATCGCATCGGAATTATTTGGAAAACTAGGTGCTTTGACAAGGGAATTCAGTGTTTCATCCCAGTAGTAGCGAGCTGTGTTTATTAGAATGTAATCAAACCTCAAACTAGTAGAACACCCTATATCACGAAAAGGAGCTGCGGCGTCCCACATTTTTTTACGCAGAGCGTGAACTCGCGGAGAGAAATCTTCGTTAATATAAATTTTAGTTCCTTTAAGCTTTGCAACGTTCTTAAATATGGTCATTTTATCCCGATAATCAAGAAGCTTAAGTATAACAGGACGGGAACGATCTAGTTGCTGTCTACCGAGTCTGTGACAACGTTCAATCTGAGGACATTCAATCTGCAGCTTTTCAGTAAAAAACGCCTCAATCTTAGTTGCCAAACAACCACCGTCTTCGAAGGCTTCCTCTTCCAGTCCGTAAATTGCAATATTGTTACGCCGTGAACGATTCTCAAGATCAGCAATCTTGGAAGTGAGTTCGGCCGTTATAGGCGACCCAACAGAAGCAGAATTGAAACCCGTGGAAGCTTTTTCCAAAGCACATACCCGAGACTCGAGTGCATCAAATCGGTTGTCGAAATGGAGCTTAATGTCAGCAATATCACTTGCGATTTGCTGCTGAGTAGCCAGCAGTTGTGAAAGCAAAGCAGCGACATCGGGTTTGTCTGATATAGAACAATCAGCTATTCGGGAACGTGCGCCAAGCTCAGGGGTCGAAATAGTATTCCCGAATGAACGAGTAGCGGGACGAGTGCTATGCGGCCGGTTATTAGTTCCAGGT
The DNA here is from genome assembly GCF_043290135.1 of Rhipicephalus microplus. Taxonomy (NCBI): domain Eukaryota; kingdom Metazoa; phylum Arthropoda; class Arachnida; order Ixodida; family Ixodidae; genus Rhipicephalus; species Rhipicephalus microplus. The sequence goes on along the minus strand of NC_134708.1, from coordinate 20,929,232 downwards.
GCAGTTTCGGGGGGGAGGGGGCGGGATTAGGTTCCACATCACCACACAGTAAAATACTGTTAAAGGAAAACACTGCATCCGAACATGACAAAACAAACACTTGTGGGCAGAGCAGCAGCAAAAAAAAACGGTCATCGCTACGGACTACGTACGCGTCAGAAAAGTAACATACCTGCGTCAAAAAAAGGCATCGTTTTAGCATAGTGTCCTCGTTGCTGCCACTATGCCCACTGAAGCTAAAGCTGATGGCCGGTTCCTTTATAGCTTCGCTGCGGGACGTCACATGTCTTGCGTTGGCGATGATTGGATGATCGATGACTGCGTTGAAGGAGGGCGCGGAGTGGAATCTTCGATAAGGCACACGGGTGGACACGTCGCAACTATCGTGCACGGGGGCGATAGGAAAGTCCAGGGGCGTGCCGCCACCGAAGACCACATGACCCTCCAGGCAGAATGGCACATCAGAAGGCGATGCAGCGCTGAAACCAGGAACGGCACTTGCACAGAGCGCGGGTCCGATCAGGTTGACAAGGAGCTGCGTCAAAAAAAGGCATCATTTTAGCATAGTGCCCTCGTTGCTGCCACTATGCCCATATAGAAATGGGTGTCCCGACAGTCAAGGTTGAAGACACCTTACGAGCCACTTGCAAAAGTGCAAAAAGACATCATCATCATATCTCCCGCCTTGCGCAATATATGCATCCTCAGCGCAACGTAGAAAGAAGAAAGGCAAGGATTGTAGCGCTCTATACGTCAGGCGACAAAAAATTCCTGGCGGAAGCTGCCTCGTAAACTCGGTATTATATGACAGCAGCAGTAGTTTTGCAGCAGTGTCGATCAATCACCATCCATCTAGCCACCTACGTCTTAATGCTCTCGTGATCACCTATTTAACTCCGGATAAAGCAAAATTAATATGGGAGGCACTAAGAGGGTTTGACGAATATGCCTGTCTAGTCATGCAATTTAACAACGTGAAAATCCCGTCGTTTATACGTCGTCAAACGCTGTCCTCCAGACACATCTTGCACATACCCGTATGCCGCGGTTTCCAGTATTTGGGTATTCACCACAGGGGATTGACAGTCAATATCTACCCAGGAACGGCGAGAAGATTCACTGGTAATGTAAACGAAAGAGCGTTACCACAGAAAAAACACTGACGTCAGCAGTTTTGACCCGACAAATTGAAAGAAATCAGAGTCCCGGCAGAAATCGAACGCCATGATTCTGCGTGGCAATGAAGTATTCTACCGCAGGGAAACGCCAGGTCTCGAATCGAAACTGCTTTGGAAAAGGAGCCTATGCAAAAATAATGTTTGTGAAACGTCAATAGTGGCCGCTGTGCCAACCATCTTGTTGTGACACGCCACGGTGATCTAGTGGCTATGGCATTCTACTGCTGACCTGATGGTCACGGGTTCGAATCCCTGCCACTGCGGCTGCATTTTCGATGGAGGAGAAAATGCTCGAGGACCATGCACTGTTAATCGGGTGCCGTTAATGAAACAACGGGTGGTCGAAATTTCCGGAGCCGTCCGCAATGGCGTCTCCCATAATAGCATCCTTGTTTTGGGACCTTCAACACCGTCAGTTATCACAGCACGTCGGTGCTCCAATAGTATGACAGTTCCGCGCACCCTGCCTAAAGACTCTACCCAGCACGTAACGTCGACGGTGGCGCCCCCTTTCGCAGTGGTGGATCTCAAGCCTACTATGTCACAGAGAAGTGCGCATACAAATATTATAACAAAATTTGTCTTCTTGGTAAACAATCTCGTCGTGTCTCTCGCTATGTGCGGCCGACTCATCAGGTTGCCAGCGTCTTTGGGGGGGGGGGGGGGGGGTGAGAGGGTATATAGACTGCTACACATGACGACAACCCAGGTGCGCTTTGAAGACCCGGACAGAGGTGCGCGGCGTGTGTCCCGTCTCATCTCAGTCTTCTTCAAAGCGCATTCTCAGGACCCTGTGAGTGTTGTTCAAGTATTGCAGGTTCTCACCTTGCGTCCACTTCGATTTGTCATTGTTCCTATCGCTTTGTTCTTATAAATCTTTACGTGTATTTCAGGAGCATGATATACTTTTCAACTAACCAGAAAATACGACTCTTTTTTTTTTCGATATTGATAATCTAAACGTTTTGTTTTCCTTTTTTTAAACGCACACAAAAAAAGGACAAACAAAATTATAACACCTTTCTGCTCGAGCATCAAATATTCCAACAATTCAATTTAAGCGATTGGTATTGGATTATATTATCTTCAGTATAATGCAGTAGCATGAAATACATTTAATTAAAAATAATGAGATTACTTTACTTTACTTCATGTTCTACAGGGTGTCCCACATAACTTGAGCCAAGAATTTGAAAGTGAAAGGCACTTACGAGGCGAATTGAAACAAATGCATACAACCCACACTAGTCTGTAGGTACTATGATTATATTCATTTATCCCCATACTAACTATTAGTAATTTTTAATTACCTACCTTTTATTATGAGCTGCAAACCCAAATATGAACACTGGTATGTAGTGTACTTTGAGAAACCACCGACTGAATTGTTTGCTGTACGATACGTCTGCACGTTGGAAAGCCCATGAAATGTGAAAAGAAGCCGTGTGACGGACCGCGAGCGCACTGCTATAGGCTTTTTTTTTTTTTTACAACGCAGAAAAAATAACAGCGCTAGCCATGTCGTACAGAAACAATTTAGTCGACGGTTTATAAAAGAGCTCTACATCTCAGTGCTCATATTTGGTGTTTCAGCCCATAATTAAAGAAATTGGTAATTAAGAATAATTAATTATTTCGTATGGGAGAAATAAAAAATAGCCTGAGTACCTACAGGCTAGTGCGAGAAATACGCGTTTGGTTCAATTCACCACCGAACCGTCTTTCACTTTCAAATTCTCGGCTCAAGTTATGTGGGACACCCTGTATGCTGAAGTAAAATATTCTTTCATTGCTTTTTAGTTTGTTAAAAGCTCATCCTGTTACTTACCCTGCTATTACCTACCCGTACTCCTAGGAGCACTAAAATTCGGGAGAATGCAGCGACGGGGAGGGGGGGGGGGCAAGTTTTCTTTTTATTGGAAACCACTGCAACCCGCTGCCGTCGCTTTCATCCACTGTGATTGAGAAAGCACGGAGCTTCAGATTCAAGGTTTTCGGCACCTTCAGCCGATTCCCCGACGACGTATGTCCGCACCCGTGCGTCTTCGAGCCCTCGGACTGCGGGAATAATTCCCGAAACAACGGTCCTGCGTGATAACGAACGCTTCGGGACAAATTATTATCCGGAGGAAATTCCGTGAATAGGCATTTTGTGCAGGTCGCACTGTGTTTGAAGCTTCTGTGCACCTTTCTCTCGGCCTTGCTGCCGTGCGAAATGCTTACATTACAGGCACACATAGTACAGAATCCGTACTTGTCAACTCAGCAGTATACGAGTCCCGAAACACAAGTACTTCTTTGCTTTTGACACCACCATCTACCCACCATCTTAACTCGGAGAAGCCACACGCAGCCCTCTCCCCGCCCCTCCGAATCTACATAAAAAACACAGGCGATGTCTAGGCAAGCGGCGGATATGTCTAGCGTGCGAAATGCGTGGTTCAAGACGGACAGACGCAAAAGTTGTAGTGTCCTTTCCCTCACCTTCTTACAGGTGCGCCGTAAGGTGCCCAGGATTTACCTATAGCGACGCTCAACGGTATGATTGCAATTAACTAGAAGTTTAGCGGCGTGTACTCTTCCGCGAAACTGCAACTGTCGCAACAGGAAAGACTCATGTACCCGCGTGATAAAAAAAAGCCTACAGAGGCAGTCACTTTTCGGGGAAATTCGAGATAACATTCATACAATCGGGAGATAAGGTCCAAATTTGGGAGTCTCCCGGACAATTGGGTAAAGTTGGCAGGTATGCTATTATCTCCAACGAAATTGCAGCATAGTAAATAAATGAAAACGAATATAGACAACTAAATAGTTACGTTGTTTTCACTTACAGAAAACGTTTGTACCCGCTCCCTTAAGCAGAGATACGGCTTAGGCACTTGCCATCGATGGTAAATTTGGACAACGGGCTGACAACCAGAAGTGCGTTCTTCATAATCTCATGTACGATGACAAAATAAAATGATAAAATAAAATAGAACAAACAACTATCTTGGTGTTATTATTTTGTAGAGTGGAAATCACTACACACCTTTGTTTTTATTGTTGCTGCACGTGAACAACACTTCCACAGATTTTGCATTTCATCAATATTGTTGCAATGCAGCAACGCAAAAAAAAAAAGATAGATTTCCTGTTTATAGACGGTTTTCTTCGGCTAGTTTGTTCATTCAAAACTAGATGGCGCCCCAACACCCTGGCCAAATAGACTTTAAGCGGGTAGAATTAACTAGAAGGAGGTTATCTGATTGGTGAATAAAGTCAAGACACGAGTGAAAATTAAACCCTTGACTGCAAAGTACGAATCCTCAACCTCACTATTTAAAGGGAAAAAATATATAAAGCTAGTTTTTGGTTCTTTAAGTATTACGGCTTGGTGGTGCTAGCCACCGCCCGATCTAAAGGGCACAGCCATATCCATCCATCCATTAATGCCCCTCCCTACCATGGCAGTTCATCTACCGGGGCTTTACGCAGCACTACTCAACATCAGCGTCGCGTCGTCTGCTCGGCGTCCCTATAGCATGAACGGGGACGCCATTATGGGGACGCCGAGCTGCAAGTTCAGCGTGATGTGTGTCTCTTCTTTTCTATATCGAGTGTCTAAGCACTCTTCTATATTATCGTAGAATCTCACCAACTCGTCCCAACTACTTGTCTTCGGAATTTTAGCATTATTCACAATGTTTAATTTGGTACTTTGTCAATAGCTTTTAAATGATAAATATATGCCTAAATATTGTGTAATTTGATGAGTTAACAGCATGATGAGCTTCCTCATATTCGTTGCTGAAAAACGTTGCTTGATTCGGTGGTACTGGTGTTTTAAGCTAAACGCTTTCATTCTGTTATCAGCACGTTGTTGATAGTGCCGTAAGGACAGTCGAAAACGATTTTAACTCTTTCGCTAACGTGCGAAAATGGTTATTTTTCAGATGTCTCAGAAAGATATTTTTTGCCAGTTTGAAAAGCATTCCATCACGCATTGCAGCATACTAAATTTTGCGCAATGAACTGCTCTTTCCCGAAAACATATGTTGTACAGAAACAAAATTGTTTGAGAAGAAATACAAATTTGAAAAGTATAATTTTTCGTTGTTAGCTAGTGAAGAGCGCAATAAAAACACTATATATGCAAAAATAGTCGAAATAAATAAAGTTCAGAGTGTACATTTTGAAGATAAATGACCCAGGAACAGTATAAAATATAATGGATGTTGTACAAAATGTTTGAATTCCCATAAAAAATGAAATTGGAACCAATGTGCTACTTCATTGCTCATGCCTTGCAGTGAAGCATTGCTCGGTTTTTCGTGAGACACAAGTAATCTTCTACACTTTTCTCGGTAATTTTTTGTTTGTTTTCTTTTAGATAAGAGACTGCAGGTGTTTCGATGTGGATGGATGCCCGAGATGTGAATAATCCCTTTTTAAATCTAGTGTCCAATTAACTTCACTATTTCGTTTAGTGTCACCTTTCTCCATGAGCCTCCTCACTGCGCATAGGTTAGCGAGGCGTTCCAACATATGCATCCAACCATATTTCTTTGCGTTTTTGCCCATCGTATTAACAAAAAAGTTTGCAGCATATCCACGGAGTGAATGATGGAGAGTGGGGCGAAGCATTCGTCCGGCCATGCGTCCGTCTGTGTGACCGTCCATGCGTCTGTTCGTGCGCCCGTCCCTGCGTTCGTTCATGCATCTGCCCCTGCGTCCGTTCATGCGTCCATCCATGCATCTGTCTGTGTGTCCGTTCGTCCATCTATTCAACACTCCAAGTACCACCATCTCGCATCTTTTTATCATATATTCCCCATAGAGAAGCGCCGCCATTCAGTGGACATTCCAAGGACTAAACGAGAGGCGGCACACGCACGCTTTCTTACGGCTTGCGCTTCGGGTCTACTTCCCACCTTCAACCACCTTGAGTTCATGGTATATACTAGTTCACTGTATTCATGGCACTGCGGCCCAATGCTCGCTAGTGGGTCCAGCGGCACGATCGCGATGACACCAACTCACCACACGCCTCTATCCTTTGTGCAGCTATTAGTCATGGCCTGCTGCTCCTGCGGTGCTATCACCAATGCTTCCGCGGCAATGACTGCTACCCGAGCTCACCGCTTCGGCAACATCATGGCTGGTCCATCGTCGTCCTTCTGGAAGGCTTCGTCGGCACGTCTTGTCGGCGATTCCATGCGTGTTCGTCCTTGGAACCCTCCATCCGGCCCCCGGCCTCTGCTCGACGACTATGCTGGTGAGCGGCTATGCCACCCAATGACCACGTCCGCAGGGCACAGCCTTGCATCTGACGCCGTGCATCAACAATGGTGCCTGGCTCCCGCTGCCTTGCCTGTGCGGCCCCCCACGGTGCTGCGCATGCTTCGTCCGGGACCACGCACTCTCGCCATTCCCACACGTGACTGCACCTATATAAATCGCCGTGACATCATCGCTGCTTTCAGTGGGTCCGGCGGCACGATCGCGATGACACCAACTCACCACACGCCTCTATCCTTTGTGCAGGTAACAAACCGCTTTTCCTTATTCACTAAACCCACGCGTTACCGTGGTCTTTTAGTGCTGCCGGGCCCACATGCAGCGTTTGCCATTCTTTGCGACTGTGTGAATATCATCATGAGTCTCCTGCAACTGTCTGGCGATGTCGAACTAAACCCAGGGTCTGCCACTCGTGCCTCTGCCGGTGACGACCATTCAGATGTGTTAGCAGCCTTGCGCGAACTAAAAACAGGCCAATCAGCACTACTTAGCGAAATCAAAGGTATCCGAGATAAACAGGCTGATAACGATAAAATGCTGAAAGACATAAAAGAGAGACTTACGAAAATTGAAGGGGAGTGCCAATCGCTGACGGCGATCAAAGCGGACGTGAAGAGTGTGCATGCACTCGCAGAGGCAAACGCGCATCAGATTGAGCAGCTGACTGCACGCACTGATGACGCCGAAGATAGAGCGCGGCGAAATAACTTAGTGTTCTACGGGATAGATGATGAGTCTAACGAAAGTTGGACAAAATCTGAGGAAAAGATTATCAGGTTTTCAAGCGAGCACCTCAAATTAACTATTGCTCCGAAAGACATAGAACGCGCACACAGACTCTGTACCTTTTCGCCGAATAAAACTAGACCAGTTCTAGTAAAATTCACCCATTTCAAAGATAAGGAAAAGGTACTAACTGCTAGTAGAGATTACAAGCATCCCAATGTTAACATTGTGCAAGATTTTTCACCAGCCACACGCCTAGCCCGTAAAAAACTGGTCGAGTTCAAAAAAACTCAAACTTTTCCCAGCAGCCTTCGTCATAACAAACTTATAGCAGGGAAGCACACCTACGTGTATGACCCGGTTAATCAACAAGTCGTTCTTCGCACGCCGTAGCAGTTAGCTAGTGGTTGCCCTTACGGTCCCAAGGACTATTTATCGTTTCTTTTTACTAATATCAGGAGCGTACTACCAAAGCGGGATATCTTGTCCTGTTTAATTGACTCTTCAGATTCCAACGTTATAGTGCTAACCGAAACGTGGTTAAACTCGTCTGTCATCAGCGGTGAAATATTCCCTTCTTATCCAGATTTCAATATTTTTCGTACCGACCGAGATGGCAGGCGAGGTGGTGGCGTGCTCATTGCTACTCACCGTGACCTTGGCTGCTATCGTATCAATATACCAACCTCACTCGAAATGGTGTTTGTGTGCTGTAAAGCCATTCAACCCCACGTAGTCTTAGGTGCATGCTATCGCCCACCTGATTCCGACAGTACATTTATACCAATGTTTCATGACGCGCTACAATCACTAAAGATTCATTTCCCTAATGCACCAGTTGTCCTATTCGGCGACTTTAATTTTCCGAACATAGATTGGTCTGACCTCGTCCTTGTCACATCGAAACAAAACATTGAAAGCAACTTCGTCGATACATGTTTAACATTCGCTTTAACTCAAATTGTTAATGCAGCAACGAGGCAATCTAAACACTCAGCCAATATACTTGATCTAGTACTAACAACCCATCCTGATAGAATCACTTCGCTTTCGTACCTCGACGAAATCAGCGACCATAAGGTCATTCATGGCACATTCCAATGTAAGCTGAAGCGCCCAGACAAAACAAGGAAAAAGCTTACCTTATACGATAAGGGTGATTATAATAATTTCAATAAAGAACTAACAAAATTCTGTCAGTTTGTAGTTCAAGATTTTAACAAACGATCTGTCACTGAAAATTGGTTAATGTTTAAATCTAAAATGCATGAGCTTATTAGTACTTACATTCCAACAATTACGATTGGTGAACGTAGCACATCCCGCTGGTTTAATCCTGAACTCAAGAGGCTCAAAAACAAAAAGAAACGACAATTTCGCGCCGCAAAAAACAGCAACAATCCTGTGGCGTGGCAAAAATACCAGACTACCACGAAACTATTCTGCTCTGCCATCGATAAAGCGAAGCGGCTGTTTAATAATACCACCTTGCCCAACTTACTCCGCACTAACCCAAAACAATTTTGGAGAGTGATTAACCCGCGAAACGAAAACAAATGCATATCAATAATGGATCCAACTGGACAGCCTATCGCGAATAATGCAGTAGCAGAAGAACTAAACCATACCTTTTCTTCCGTTTTCACCAGAGAACCGATTGAAAACCTCCCTGATGTCTCCCCCCACAACTACCCTACCATGCCGGACGTCATTTTTTCACCTCAGGGCATCCAGAAAATTATCGAGTCGTTAAAACTTACATCATCCTGCGGCATCGATGGTATAAATGCTAAGGTGCTCAAAAACACCAAAGAAATCACCAGTGTCATTCTTTCCTATATTTTTCAGCAATCACTCTCATCCGGCATCGTTCCTCACGACTGGAAAGTGGGTAAGATCGTTCCGGTTCCTAAGCCTGGTTCATCTAGTTACCGGCCAATTTCCTTAACCAGCGTCTGTTCAAAAATAATGGAACATATAATTCATTCACAAATCGCTAACTTCCTTACCTCAGTTAAATTTTTTCACCCTAACCAACATGGATTCCAAAGGGGACTCTCATGCGATACTCAGCTTGCACTATTCATCCATGACTTAAGCGCTAGTGTAGACCTTAACATACCAGTTGACGCCCTTTTTATTGACTTTGAGAAAGCCTTTGACAAAGTTCCCCACAACCGCCTACTACTAAAACTCTCCCAATTAAGCCTTAACCAACTTGTCTACAATTGGATTCAGGACTTCCTCACTAACCGTCAGCAATTTGTTGAAGCTAACGATACGCCCTCTTCCCTTTCCAACGTAATCTCCGGTGTGCCACAAGGTACAGTTCTAGGACCCCTCCTCTTCTTAATTTACATCAATGATTTACCCGATAACATTTCATCTAACATCCGCCTCTTTGCCGACGACTGTGTAATCTACCGACCTATTACTAACGTTTCAGATACAATTACTCTCCAGCAGGACCTACTAAAGCTGGACGAGTGGTGCCGCAAATGGCTCATGGTATTAAATACTAATAAAACTGCACTTATTTCATTTCACAGACGCCAAAACTTACCCACCACTAACTATAATATTAATGGCTCCATAGTTTCTTCCCCAAGTTCCATTAAATATCTCGGTGTTAACATTTCACAGAATCTAAACTGGTCTTTTCACGTAAGTAAAATAGTTAACAATGCTAACAGAGCTCTCGGTTACCTTCGTCGTAACTTGCATCTTGCCCCTCCATCAGTCAAATTACTAGCCTACAAAACACTAATTCGCCCAAAACTAGAGTACGCATCCGCCATTTGGGACCCATTCCAAATTAACCTAAGTAAGTCCATCGAACTAATTCAAAACCGAGCAGTTAGATTCATCTACTCAGATTACTCGTATCATACCAGTGTTACCACCCTTAAAAGAATAGCAGATCTACCTAACCTTGACCTACGCCGTAAGGTTTCCAGACTATCCTTGTATCACAAAATGTATCATACGTTTCATTACAACTGTCCCATTCAATCAGCTCATCGTACTTCAGCCCGCACAAGCCACCACAAGGCCGTGTACCCACCTCCTGCATGTTCCACAGCCCACCATCACTCCTTCTTCGCTCAAGCAGCCAGGGACTGGAACGATCTTCCCCCAAGTGTCATCCATCATAGCAACACGGATAGATTTAAAAATGCCATAGAATCATTGTTTTATTAACCCTATATTGTTTGCCCACACCCTCATGTAATGCCCCCTGTTGGGTGGCCTTTGAGGTATATTAAATAAATAAATAAATAAATAAATAAATAAACCTTTCTAAAACCAAGGATGTTACGCCCAGCGAGTATAACGTAGCAACCTTTTCCTGTCAGATAGTGCTCAATGTACATGCCAGTGGCTGCTAATGTGAAGTGAGACACAGGAGGATTCAGCTTTTAATTTCTTACGGCTTGCGCTTCGTATCTGCTTCCCCCTTTTAACCACCTCGAATTCATTCATGGTATATACTAGTTCATTGTATTCATGGCCCTGCGGCTCAACGCTCGCTAAACCTTTCTAAAACTAAGGAGGTTACACCCAGCGAGTATAATGTAGCAACCCTTTCTTGTCCGATAGTGCTCAATGTACAAGCCAATGGCTGCTAATGGGGATCGCAGCGTGCGCGTTGACTAAAAGCCGTATGCTCCTGTGTCTCATTCCCCATTAGCAGCCATTGGCATGTACATTGAGCACTATTTTTTATTGTTAAACAACGCACAAAAGAAATCTCTCACCGGCCCCACTTTGGAGGTCTAAATTTTATATTTGGCACCACCTTGCAGGTCAAAGCGTAAGACTGGTTACATACTACGACGGGACGCGGGACGAACGGGTGCTGCTATAAGGAGCTTCTCCCCTAAAAGGAAGGCACTGCGTGTACTGATCACCACCAGCGTTCGAGATTTTAGAGAAGTACACAGCAAACCAGTTTACACCTATAAGGGCGTTTTGTCAAGTCTGTTAGAAATAGAGGCGCTCCGTGTCTTAGCAACACTGGTGGAAAAAACAAAAATGGCTACGCTAGGCAGGGTCAACGCGCCACTTTCGCTTGGAACTCTGCTGAAGTTTCTTTACTGTAGTGTTATATCACGTTCCTTCGTCGACGGTGAGAGGATGCTGGTCTCGGAGCACCTTATTATCGTCGGCATAAAGGATTTCACTGGCGAAACTGCAGAAATAGTGGCGTTGTGCGTACAACCTTCGAGCCTCTTTGACGAACCACATCACATTTACTTCAAGTTGAAGAACCTGTTCAGCGAGCCCGACGTTGAACTGCGGGCCTCTACGAAAGGAACTAGAACTTTTGCGCTGCGCTCATACACTGCTACAGTCAAGCCCTTAACAGTTTTCGAGGTAACTGCGCTGCGACTCATGTTGCCAATTGCATGCATCCCATAGAGTTCGGTTGTGGCGTGAAAAGCTGGAAACGCATGCCGTTCACCTGATTACAGAACTGAGCTATGCCTGGGCTAGTGTATCTCTACTGAGCTAAGGCACATCGCAGTTGCGATGGTAATAGGAGTGCTTCTTTTTGTTTTCGTTCACGGACCAATGTTATTAGTTTTCAATAAATAAGGTCATCTGCTTCCGAACACTCGCTTACTCGTGTTGGCAGTACTTGTGTTGGCAGTACTCGTGTTGGCAGTACAAAACAGATATATGCAGGCACACTACGTACGTTACGCACGCGCAAACATAATAGGGAGATTTAGAATAACGTTTGCAAGTGCTGCAGGTGTTGCGGGCGTAGCGGGCACCTTATGAGTTTTAGAATAACGTTTGGCCCTCCTAGGGAACAATATAGGGACTTTAGCTGCCCCGGAAACTCAAATGCACGGAAATTGCACATAACCTCGGCACCAGCACTTCGCGGGCCGCGATCGCAGCACGCTATTTCGGATTTTCTGCGGGCGGGCCGCGAACGCGACCGGCGACTCGCGTTACGACGCATGCGCAGTGGCAGTGACCGCACCGCAAGGGCTCGCGGTGCGCTATTCTAAAACTCCCTAATACATACACGTATACGCTACACACGAGCGAACTAAGGCGAATGTACCCTGTGAACCTTTCCGAAATTAACCATTACAGCTTGCCTAATAAGCATGTGATTGATCTGACACGCAACAACCCAGCGCTCATCATCAGTCCAGTCTTGCAAGGACAGATATAGCCATGCTGTAGCGTCAAGCGCTGAGCATTCAAGGCGCTCATCGATCACCTCATTTTCGTCAGATGGAATTCTTCCGCAAATTTCAAGCGAAGCGAACAGAACACTGCAGTCGTAACGTTTATAAAATGAATCATCGCTTCCTTTTCAACGCGTCCACGAGCACAATAGGTGGATAGCAAAGCGGCGCGTCGTCTGCTATGGTACTACCGGTTTGAGGCCCTTCCCTGCGTAGCTCCAAGTAAGGAGCCTACATGTGTGCGCGTCCCCGCGCGCACATGTAGGCTCTCTAGCTTCAAGATGGCCGCTGTGCAGTGTGGATGAGACACGTGGAATTCTGCGACGCGCCTGTTGCCGCTTGTCCACGTGAATGTGTTCTTGCTTGCTTTTACGAATCGACACACTGTGGATGAGACACGTGCAATTCTGCGACGCGCCTGTTGCCGCTTGTCCATGTGAATGTGTTCTTGCTTGCTTTTACGAATCGACACACTATATTTCGCGCATTTCACAAAATGAAGCGAGGAAACGGGCGAACACGAGGAACGGCGAGAGACGGGTTTCGAGCGCGTTTACGCTTTGAAAAACACATAAATAATTGGCAGAATCAGTTAGATTTAATTTGATTGATTGATATGTGGGGTTTAACGTCCCAAAACCACCATATGATTATGAGACACGCCGTAGTGGAGGGCTCCGGAAATTTCGACCACCTGGGGTTCTTTAACGTGCACCCAAATCTGAGTACACGGGCATATAACATTTCCGCCTCCAAATCACTTCGATTTAGTATTTTTCGATTACAAACGATGGTCGCCTCAGAATCTCCCACACACATGAATACATGCTGCCAAATGTCAACGTACGTCGACAACATAAGAATACGCATACTCTGCCCGATCAAGTATGCCGACACAGTATATTTGTGTAGCATATTCTGCATCTCCTACTGCCTGTCAAATTTATGGAAAAGCTGAGCACGTAAAGGGCCCATGGCACATAACGACCGGAGGACGCAGAACGTTCGAAGTCACTTTCGAAGCAAGTAGTCGCATGATATGACGTCTCTATTATACCAGACCTGCAAGCGTAGAGCGCCGGTAGACTGGGTTGTACTCCGACTCATATCCTTAAGAGATGTATGTTTCGCAACTGTATGTTGAGCATGCATTGAAACACAAAGTTCAAGTGTGTGAGAGCATGACAAGTAAAGGGTGGTTGAGTGGCGTAATGAAAAAAGAAACGCCCTAAAACTGCAAGTGCGTCTTATTTTCAGAATAATAAAGTGCTTACTGTTGCCATTCACTACATCAAACCCGAGAGGCTACTTTTGCAACAAAAATGCAAATAATTGTACGAGTTAACAACACGAAAACAAATGGACGAATGTTTCGTGATGCTATAATGCGCCGAAAAATACTTGTACGTGAGAAAACACGTGCGGAAACACCCTTCGCTGCAAAACAATTGCATCTTTTCTGAGGTGCATGCTGCTTGAATGAAGAAATTACCGTTCGTACCATTATAACAATCTAGTAGTGACTTGACTTGTTGTTCATCTAAGCTGCATGGAATTCCATTGTATTACGAAGCAATTCGAAAAGATCTCCGCGATTTCTAGGTAGCACGCGCAGAAAGCGACGGCACTGGCAAGAATGCCTGTCCGGCGGCACAGCCTCTCGAACCGGAAGTCGATGAAAAGGAACGCCATAGCCGACATTCTTTTGCGTGAGCCGCGATTTTGCGATCCTTATACCTATTGCACGATTGACGTATTCGCGCATGCGCTGATTTTCACGCTCCCATTTTGGTTCAAGGTTTTTTTTTTTTTTTTTTGCGATAGCAGATGCCATTATGCCTCATGCTGGCTAAGAGTATACTCCACTCATTTCAAGTGTAGATACACATCTAAAGTAATATGGTTCTTGCGGCTGAACGTGATTAGAATTTATCTTCCGAGGCAGTGTTACGTATCGACAAGGCGTTGAATGCTCAAAATAAAAAAAACATGCATCTGTACGTGCATAAATAATAGATGTGGACCGATTCCGCAGGAGTCGTGAAATTTCGCTTGAGGTGCAGAAGCTTGCAGTGCCTCTAATCCCGGAGGCCACAGCAAACTACGTAAGGTGGAGAGAGAGATAGAGTGAAACAACTTTATTCTAGCCCCACCGCAGTGGTCTAGTGGCTAAGGTACTCGGCTGCTGACCCGCAGGGCACGGGTTCGAATCCCGGCTGCGGCGGCTGCATTTCCGATGGAGGCAGAAACGTTGCAGGCCCGTGTGCTCAGAATTGGGTGCACGTTAAAGAACCCCAGGTGGTCAAAACTTCCGGAGCCCTCCACTACGGCGTCTCTCATAACCATATGGTGGTTTTGGGACGTTAAACCCCACATAATCAATCAATCAATCAATCAACAACTTTATTCTACGTAAAGTGGGGAAGGCAAATTAATAAGAAACTATACGACTTTGTACTTTCGCTCCTACATAGAGCTTCCCGTAAATACACCAGAGGAAACTCTGGCGCTAGTGTCAAGGGATTGATTGATGGATATGTAGGGCTTAACGTCCCGAAACCACCATATGATTATGAGAGACGCCGTAGTAGAAGGCTCCGGAAATTTAGACCTCCTGGGGGTTCTTTAACGTGCGCCCGAATCTGAGCACACGGGCCTACAATATTTCCGCCTTCATCGGATATACCGCCGCCGCAGCCGGGATTCGATCCCGCGACCTGCGGGTCAGCAGCCGAGTATACCTTAGCCACTAGACCACCACGGCAGGGCTAGTGTCAAGGGAGCTGGAACGCACGGCGCTTCAGCCAGCGTAGAAATGGTGTGTGGTACAGAAATGTCCTTAGTCGTCGTACTTTCGGCTTTGTTCGGCTTCACGCAGCTTGGAGCCGCTTCGTCACGAAACGACAGTCAGCAAACGTTAAGTGGTCGCACTTCACCACTTTTAACATTTTAACGTTTTAGGCTCACCAATTTAAAATTGGGTCATGAAATTCACAACGGTCCCTTCATTTATTCGAAACAAAACCAGAACGCAGCTATAAACAAGGCCACATGTGCATTCGAAGGAGCAAGCCCTAAGATTATTGGCAAGTTTGTGTACTACCCATCAATCCCATGGTGACTGAGACCCAAAGGGGTCTCCTGGATTAAGCCTGGCGAGCTGCAGCGGCCACTGGTGTCCTGGAATGAGGAAACAACCCTTTACATTCTCTCCCTCCCTTTCTTTTTTTTTCATAAACAAAAAAAATGTTGTATCATCATCATTATCATTTCGTTAATTTTAAAAAACTTTTCGATCACTCCGACAAATATAGTCGTTTATTAGCAAACTTCTGAGAAAACCCAGCGTGTGGTGATCCGTCATTCAAGTGCCGTCAGGTGCAATTTGTTGACGTCTTCTGCGCAGAACAGACAGAACGCTGCGTTAACGACGTCTATAAAAACCACAATCGCTTCTTTTTTTTTTAAAGCCTCCATGGTCGCGTCTGCACGCATGACGTGTTCGCAGATGCTAATTTTAATTTTAACACGTACATTTTAGTTCGTGGTTTCCATTTCCATAGCTGGGTTAGTGTGTATCGTCGAAAAACGCTATAGTTAGGTAATTTCAAGTTGTGATGCGCATCTTATTTGACATCCCTTTAGTGGTCGATCGTGCTTCCAAATATTCTTACGCGATGCCACGTATTGGGAAGTGTTTAACGCTAAAAAAACAAAATGGACATATGTAGGCGCATCACGTGACGAATCGTGATGTCGTAGTGCATCGCGATAAGGGAACATTGTGAAATGCATATCGGCAGCGGACCGTTGCTGCTCGTCCTATTGCTGAGTATGTCCAGCGATGCTGTGGATATTGAGGAAAGGGTAAGGATTTCATTATTCCTGCTTCTGCTTACGCTACAAATTCTGCTTAAATTGCTTCAATAGTAACACCTCAGAGTATCATGATGTTTGAAAAATGTGTGGTCTTCAAAATGATATTATAACCTGAAAATGTTTAATGAGGGCATTGTCTGTGGATGTAGTAATCAGAGCAACCTTCATCACACACCCCTCTATTTTTTTTGTAACGATTAAGAACTCTTTCGCGACTTCTCCACGATCTTCGTGGTAACCTAACGCACGCTTTTCCCATGCGAATACATAAGGTTCCATATGAAATCAACGAGAAATATACGGTGGTGAAAACTAAAGGACGATCGGAACCCACGAGTTAACAAGTGTGCCTGGATTCGAACTCTCTACAAACCTTTTGAGCTTGCATGGTGCAAACTCTCGCCCACGAAACTATATGGGATCTCTTACCCTGAACCTTTCAAGTATGTCGGCCATGGAGGCCTCGAATCAATATAATCTCGAACATGGAATCTCTAAAACGCCGTGAGACACCGAGCCCTCAACTTCTACAGTATATAGTGCATTAAATTTCGAACCTCCAGAGCACGTAGGGTATCGAACTCGACCTTAAAAGTACAGTAGGATATGAAACCCCGAACTTCCCGAGCACACAGGGCATGTAAACCTCGACTTCAAACGTATATAGGGTACCAAACCGCGAACCTTAGAAACATATGGGCCATCAAACCCCCCGCCTTCAATATTACATGGGGCTTCGATCTCCGAACTGAAACAACGTTGCGATCCACAGACCACCATATCGTTACTCCCCGGTAGACAAAGAGGAAATCCGGGAAGTGAGCTGCTGTGCACTTCAATCGTAAGGGGTAACAATACTGATTGTTGGCCTAGTTGGTACTTGCTTACTGACATGATTTGGCCGCAAATAATACACACACAAAGTAAAGAAACACTCGACGACAAGCACAAGCGACACTTAAGTATGTCGTTACTCAAGTCTGGATTTTCGCCCGGTCTGCTTTAGTTGGAAGTGCCGCTTATGCTTGCCGTTGAGTGTTTCTTTACTTTGTGTGTGTATTATTTGCGGCCAAATGATGTCAGTAAGTGATCATAAGGGGGTCGGCTACGAGCGCTGGTTTGCGTGATCTCGACCAACATCAGTAGTCACAACACCCTTTGACCTGTTTGCACAGCGCAAGAAAGAGCGAAAAAAAAAACGAGGAATGAGAAAATACACAGCACGGGCGCCGACTTCAAATGAATTTCATTGGTGAAAACGCAAAACATACTCGAAAGATACCAAACAGGACACGTCAGCACAAACACACAAACTATTGCATCACAGCCAGACACGCGATATTTTTTTCGTGGGCGTAACAGAAGTCATACATACAGAGAGATCCACCGGCAGTTGCATTTGATTAGCATCGACGATTTCGTGAGCGATTGATTGATTCAGATGTGAAGCTAAACGTCCCAAAACCACCAAATGATGACAGACGCCGTAGCGGAGTGCTCCAGAAATTTAGACCACCTGTGGTTTTTCAACGTGCACCCAAGTCTGAGCACACGGGCCTACAGCATTTTCGCCTCCTTCGAAAATGCAGCCGCGGCAGACGGGAATACCCCTGTCACACTGCCACCGCCGAACTGTGTTAAACTCCGTCAACGTAAAGCTCCGCTAGGTAGATCGACGGAGATAGAGTTGTATCAGTGTCACACGACAATGACAAGGTGGCAATAGTTGCCGCGAGGGGGCTCAGCCGGCACTGTTTGAACTTCACAGAAGTATCCAAATTTCATCTCTAGGGGCATTTTTGGGAATCTTTGTTATGTGGTTTTAACAAAAACACAATATAAAGTACGTCTGAAGGCAAGAAAGCATTAAAAATTATTTCAAAAGGAAACACATTCACCAATTGTAGCAATGCTGGCAGCGACGCTGGCCACCTTGTACCTAACACTATGTTTGTTTACAATTGCGCTGTGCTCGGGGACTAGTTGGTTTTGTAGCCTGTGTACCAAAATTCTTCTTTCCTTCCCTCGTGAGCGCATCCCAATTTATCCTTGAGTTAGGTAGGTCTGGTCCCATTACCCATTCCTCTCCCGGTCCCACGCAAACACGGCGACGACAAGAACCGCACGCATGGACGATGCCTTCCACACCTCGCCAAATAAACACACGTTATGAATGAGTACTGCAACAAAAGAGCTTTTGATATTGCCGAAATGCATTTATTGTTGTAACTGCGGCAATTAAGAGCGCGAAATTTTTCTCTGACCTGCCGATACTGGGAACGAGAGTACCCCGTTCCACTGCAAAGGGAGATCGTCGAACGTCTTTGATATATATATATATATATATATATATATATATATAATATATATATATATATATATATATATATATATATATATATATATATATATATATATATATATATATATATATATATATATATATATATATATATTCTTGAAAGTCTTCCTGGGTTCGGGTCGAGTTATAAGTCACCAGAAGAAGCGAACGAGCAAACGAAAAACGATGCTTTATTGCCAACGTTACGGCCGGGGACCGGCCTTCGTTGGCAACGTATGCCCTGACGAAGGCCGGTCCCCGGCCGTAACGTTGGCAATAAAGCATCGTTTTTCGTTTGCTCGTTTCGCTTCTTCTGGTAATATTATATATATATATATATATATATATATATATATATATATATATATATATATATATATATATATATATATATATATATATATATATAGACGCTATGATGAATGGGTGACGTGGCCTGGCTCATACCCCATGTCTATTCTATTCTGCACTTCTTCCTTCCCAACCTCTACGAACCATCGCTTCAACGCTTCATACGTCACACGATTCCCCCTCCCCCCGAAAGAAGACATGAATTACGAACAAGAAAAAGTAAACAAGGAGAAGTTGAAAAGTCACAAATGTCAAAATTCACAATTGCTTCTATGCTCCAGATGAGTTCCGTAAAGTTTCAAAAACTTCAGGAAAGAGTGCAGCAGTCCGGGTAACGCAGGAGTTCTGGTTGGCGAGGCTGACTGTGGCGTTCTGGAAAAGATAACCGCGTTCTGCACAACTGCACTGACCATGACACGGCTTCAGCAGTTGCAAAGAACGAACGAGGTTGGACGTCCTTGTAGCCTTTGAAGGTCGGACGTCGTAGGCGCCGAATTTTCTGTCGTGGGCGCTGTATTCTGTGTCGTGGCTGAGACAGAAGCATTGCTTCCAGCTTGCGTCTGCGAGAACCGAAGTTGATGATACGATGTCTGTGTTTCTGCGCTTTGCTAATGGTAGCGTTCAGTCTGTTTCGTGGTTTTCTGTGGTGGTATCTCCGTCGGTAGGATTGTACGTGATGCCTTGATATCTGGACTTCCTTGACGTTTCCTTCTACGAATATGGCTCAGATGTTGACTTGGTCTTTCCTTTAGTTGGTGTCGTTCCTGACGGCCATCCTTGAGCCGCAAATCTGCTTGTGAGCTTATTTTAGTTCGTCGTAGTGCTTGATGTAACTGCCGTGGTTTCTGGAGTTCTTTGAGTTCTTGATGGCACTGCTCATGTTGCGGAACCCGACGAGGTGGTACTCCTTTAGTAACACGATCCTGCTTTTTTTGATAGTTGGTGTGACCAATAAATAGTTGGTAGTCATTGGGTTGTCGTGATTCTCAAAAGAAAATGAAGGTAGTGCACTAGAATCGACAAAAAGGTCTTCGGAGGCTTCTTTTGCACTGTTCACTACGAAGGACTCTTGCGCTTGGCAGCGTGCGATGTTCGATTCGTCTGAACGTTTTACTTTGTTTCGATTGTCTAATGTGTATTCACTGCACGGTGATGAATGAACCCATATGGATGGTGCATGGCTTGACATGGTATTTTCGTGAAGCGTCAGGTCGTATACCATGGTTGCGGCGTCCTAATGAGGCAAATGGTGAGCGATACGAGATCCACGCGATGGAAAAGCAAGAGGTGGGTTCATGCGTGAAGACTGCTTTTGAATGTGACGACCGAGCACGATTGTCTGTGGATGGTGGGTTATAAGCAAGTCTTCGTCGTAGTCGTCCTTGCATTCCTTAAACCAAACGATCATTTCTTGTTTGATCTTTTCCCATGACTCGTCGTTTTGAAATATGTGGGTGAGGTAGAATTTGAATGTCTCACCGGTGACGTAGTCGCTGAAGTTCGTGACCATCTCCCGTTCAGACCATGATGCAGCGGTAGCGTGGAACTCGAACAGGTCGAACCAGTCTTGTACGGGTCCATCGTCCACTGCTCCGGTGTACTTGGGGATGGGAAGGTCAGTAGATGCTTCTGACATGATGCTGGTCGATGCGTAATGCTAGGCGCTTGTACGGTAGTCCATGTATGCTCAGGGTGTCATGCGGAGGACTGCGTAGATGATGATGAGCGACTGATGAAGGGGCTAGCAGGTCTTCATCCTGTCGACTCGCGTGACGCTGTGATGAATGGGTGACGTGGCCTGGCTCATACCCCATGTCTATTCTATTCTGCACTTCTTCCTTCCCGACCTCTACCAACCATCGCTTCAACGCTTCATACGTCATATATATATATATATATATATATATATATATATATATATATATATATATATATATATATATAATATATATATATATATATATATATATATATATCGACAAACGTGTAAAAACACAAATTTTACTAACGTTTCGGCAGGCCCACCTGCCGAAACGTTAGTATAATATTTGTGTTTTTACACGTTTGTCGACCTCTTTTTCTACCGTATATATATATATATATATATATATATATATATATATATATATATATATATATATATATATATATATATATATATATAGGAGGAATGGTCATTCAGAAAAAAAAAGATTTGATGAAGCGCACGTGTCCCGGGGATGTGAACCAGCGACACCCCTAGGTCGCAGCAATCACAGCATGTGCATGCTGCGACCTAGGGGTCACTGGTTCACATCGCTACGCCGAACATAACCTCTAGCATACTCACAGCGATGCGTTTATAAGCACTATTCATCGCTGACGGTACGCCGAGCTCGGGGGCGCGTCAGCGTGTTCCCTGTCACACGTGAGATAGCCCGAAGGGCGCGCTTTATAGAGGCAGTCCCCGCACTGTATACCATACACTAGAAGCACGCCTTCTTTGACAACAGGGTCGTCCGTGCCTGCATGATTATATTTTGTGGGGCGGAGGTCATACGTCTTGCGCTTTCACCGCAAAGTTTTCATTGAGGCACGAAGGTCCTTCCACTCGCTTCAGTGGTCGCGTCAAAGTCAGCTGCAAGCTCCTAGAATAGAACTACAGGGTAACTGAAGTACCAACTCACTTCTTTCATATTCTTGCGCTGCCCTCTGCCGTTTGTTAGGGCTTTTGGCAGGGGCCCGGGACAAGGGGTATTGCCGAAACCAAAGCCTCCGAGATGAAGAGATGTTTCGCGACTCTTCCGCTAGGTGAAGAGTGGCAGGGCATCGTGGAAAAGGAGGATTGCGACAGTTGTTAGTATTCACGCTTGTCCTGTGTATTCCCGTGCACTTATTTCGTCCATTTTCGTGCTTTAGCAAAGCGCTACAAGTTTCGAGCTACTTGCCCGTTATTCGCGCAACATTTCAATCCGTAGCTAATTCACTCATTGTTTCACCCTCCTGACATGACGGGGTCATTTTTGCGGATTCCCAGCGAAAATGGAAGCAACTGTATGTGCACACAGTCGATTGACTTTCCCCCATAAGTCCTCGATTTGGGCTACCTGGTGTGGTATCGGTTCGTTAAGTCCGCCGCACTTCTAACGCAAAACTCAATACAAGACACACATTTGCGCAATACCCGCACGTGCCATTGACGTTGCACGTGCCCTTCACTCTGTGTTTACACAAGAGAGAGAAAGAGATAAATAGAGAGTAAAGGCAGGGAGGTTAACCAAGTTTGGCTTGGTTGGCTACCCTACACTTGGGCTGGTGGAAAGGGAGAATAATAGAAAGGAAAGCGATTGAAAAGAAGATGAGTAAAAAAGAGAAGGATGAATAGTCCGCTCGAGGCTACACAGTATGGTCTCGCACTGTTCTTTCACAAGCGGTCGTGAAGTTCTTGGTCTTTAAGGAGTACAAGAGGGCTTTCGTGGCTTTGCGCGTATGGGAAACCATCGGCCAAGGTCCCAGGATCTTTCCTTCTGTAAGCGGCCGTGAATCCAGCTGACAGAGCTTGGCTTCCATATTACGGCGTTCAGACTGGTATGCTGGGAAATGGCATACATTGTGCTCAAGCGTTTCCTCGCAGGCACAGATGTTGCATGCCGAAGTGCTCGCCATTCCAAGGAGACGAGAGTACGCATTCGTAAATGCCACGCCCAACCTCATCCGGCACAGTGAAGTTTCAGCGCATACTGGGAACCCGGATTGGGTCGATTGTTTGGGTTGATCGAATACAGGTGCGTGTTGGAGAAACCCGGCGTATTCCATTGTAGGAGTGTTATACGGCGGGCAAGTGATTGTAGTCTCCTTGCAGCGTCCGTTCTCAAGAGTGGTATGTGCATTCGCAGGTCTTGGTCATGAGCCGATCGAGCAGCTTCATCCGCGCGGTCATTGCCGACGATTCCGCAATGACTGGTAGCTACTGAAACACAATATCGTAACCTTCCCTGAGCGCTTCGTGGTAGCCGTGCCTTATGATTGTTCATGCAACGCATGCTGCATTATAAACAGTAGTGTCTGTAAGGCTGACCTCGGGTCGCAAAAGATGGCCCATTGGTTGGGGTTGCTCCCGAAGAATGTACTTTACTGCACATTGAAGCGCTGCGAGCTCTGCTGCTGTCGACGTCGTGGTGTGAGAAAACTTGTATTGAAGCAACGCATTATCAGATAGAACAACCACTGCTCCTGTAAAGGTGTTGAAATTAGTGGAGCCATCGGTGTAAACATGTATGCGGTCGAAGTATCTTTGGTCCAACAGGCGCAAAGTCAATTGCTTCAGAGCTCACGGTGACATGCGCGCCTTCTTAACGATTCCGGGAACTGACAAGCGCACGTCAGGTTGACGGAGACTCCATAACGCTGCTGATGAATGCACCGCAAGTTTGAAGCCAGGCGGTAATATGTCAAGATGTTTTGTCACATTACCGCAGAACGAAGAATGGGGCATCCGCGCAGTCAAACACGCTAAATGATGTAACGGTAGCCGTGATAAATGCCTGCCGACTGTGCGCTCTCAGCGTCTCGACAATAATATTCATTGTCACCGGCTGTTCTTGTGTGATAACAATAGTTGCCACTGTCGATGAGCGTCTTGGAAGACCAAGACATGTCGGAAGTGCTTGGGCTTGTACGCTCTGTATAGTTCACGGATCTTAGTCTTGCACGTGTTGGACAGGACAGGAAGGCTGTACCAGACAATTCCGAGAAAGAGGGCTGTATAAAGCTGCAACGTGGAGTGCACGGATGGGCCCCATGATATTCCGGTGACGAGCTTGAATACATTCTCAATGCCAATGAGCTTTTTCTTCAGGTATGCGACATGCGGGCTCCAGGTTAGGTCACGATATACGATGACACCTAAGAATCTGTGACTGCTCTAGTAAGCGATTGATCTGCCATCGATGCATAATGGGCAGAAAGACATCGGTTTGCGTGTAAACGCCATCGCTGCGCATTTTTCTGAGGCGATAGTCAAACCTTGCTGGCAAAGGTATGCCGATGTCATTGTTGGCACTTTCTCTATCCTTGCGCGCACTTGAGGCCGTGTCACGCCGGAAGCCCAAATGCAGATATCATAAGCGTAGAGATATATATAAGCCGTCTGTGGCAGCATTTCTGTGAGCCCCCTCCAGAACCAGGTTGAAAAGAGTCGGACTCAAAATAGCCGCCTTGTGGCACCCCATGACTTGTGAAATGCTTATTCGTAGGCCCATCTTCAGTTAGAACGAACATAGATCTCTTTGTGAGGTAGCTTCTTACCCATCGAGAGACATGACCTCCAAGTTCAAGTGCTTCAAGACTACTGAGAACAGCCACATGGGTCACGTTGTCATAGGCCGCTTTGACGTCTAAAAACAGAGCTACCGACAGCAGCTTCTTATGGCTTTCTGTTGCTGAACCGCGGTCACTAAGACAATGACGCTATCAACTGAGGACCCACCTCGTCGAGAGCCAGCCATAGCATCAGGATAGTTGTTATAAAGTTCCAGGTACCATTTCATGCGTGTAAGCAGCATCCTCTCCATGACCTTGCCGACGCAGCTTGCTAGTGCTATAGGCCGGTATGATGCCAATTCCAATGGAGACTTTCCGGGCTTCAACAAAGGCACCAGGCAGCTGCACTTCCACTCATCAGGCACCATTCTATCATGCCAAGACTTATTAAAATGTCCAGGAGACAGCGCTGTGCCTTCGGGCCTAGGTGACGTAGGGTAGTATAGCTCACTCCATCAGGACCTGGGGACGATGAGCGTCTGCTCATCGGATGTACACAGATGTTCAATGCTGCATGAAGTTCTTCCATAGTGAATGCAACCTTCATTTGCTGATCTCGTACGACTGGAATGAATGCCCTGTGGCAATATATCGATCGGTATAGAGATGTCATCGGCAATCTTTGTACAAATTCACTGGATACATCAAGCTGTGAGCGACGTTTATGTAGCGCCAGAGCGGCGAAGGGACGAAGCTGTTGCGGATGCGAGTGAATACCTCGAAGAGTCCTCCATACGGGAGACAAAGGCTTTCGAGGGTCTAGCAAGATACAAAAACTCTTCCATCGTTGTTACTGGAGTTTGTGCATTTGACGCTGAATTTTCTACTGAATGCGTCTGGATTCTCTGAGGTCATAGATTTCGTGCGTCTGTATCGTCTTTCGGCACGTCGGCGGAACGCTCGAAGTTGTTCCAACTCTTGGTCGAGTGTGGTGCCTCTCGATTCTTTCGAACATATCTTCGTGGAAGTCTCCATCGCGCAAAAAATCACTTCTTCAACAAATTCCGGTGGTTCGTGCATGCACTTGCTCTCCACTGATATCCGATACTCTTTCCAGTCAATAAGTCTTGAGTGTCTAGGGAAGGAGAATCGTCCAGACCTCTGCCTGTCACGTACGTGGAGATATGGTCGCTACCGTGGGTTTCAATATGTGTGAACCATTGGACTTTCGTGACAATGCTATGCGACACTAATTTTAAGTCCAGGCAACTGCTATAAGTTACTCCTCGGAGATAAGTAGGGCTGCCGTGGTTCAGCACCTGAAGCCCGTGCTTTGATGCGAGATCAACTAGGTTCGAGCCTTTTTTATTTGTCCTGATGCTTCCCCAATGTAGATGATGGGCGTTGAAGTCACCCATCAATATACAAGGTGCTGGAGTCGTTGAAGATATATCATTTATTATCTGTTGATCCAGTACACGTGACGGCGCTATATATGCGCCTATGAGCGTAAACGACAACTACTTCTTTTTAGCATATAGACACACGTAGTGGTTTCCGTCGTGAGACTCTACTCTTTGGGGAACATAAGTGAGTTCTTTACGGATGTACACAGCAACTTGACTTCGCTTAATGCACGCTGAAGAAACGAACGATTCATTGCCCGACAGTCAAGGTTTTTTTTAAATACGGTTCACAAATGACGGTGAAGGAAACTTATTCTCGAAAATGAACTGTCTAAACTCAGGCATTCTTGACTGTAGACCTCTGGCGTTCCACTGAATTATGGAAGCAAGTTTGACAAGATTTCGCGATGAAGGAAGGAGGCCTCTCACCTTTGTGTCTGTTCTCTGCACATACGTCTCTCAAACTGTACCTTGCGTAAGCGGCCAATGCCTCCTCAAGCATTGCTTTCAGGTATTAATACCAGCGCGTCCTTCGACAGATAGGGGAACACCCTTGTCGAGGAAGCTACCACTGCCTTCGGAGTCAGTGCTGCGTGGCACAAAGCAGAGGCTACAGCTACAGAACCTGCGTGGACAAGCCTGGGCCCAACCAGCCCTGCTCGACGTCAATGTTGGCGCTTCCCCACCTACCACGGCCAAGCCACCTATTCTTGTATGGTTGCCCCTGCCGGTTAGGTCTGTACAGTTCAGCTTTCTCCAGTTGCACTTCCTTTCTTTTTCAATTTAGGTCACTTCAATACATAAACAACACTGTGTGGAGTTTTATGTCCCAAAACCATGATATGAATATGAGACATCCGTAGTGGAGGGCGCAGAAAGTTAAACCATCAAGCGTTACTTGACGTGTCCTGACATCACACAGTACACGAGCCTCTGCCATTTTGCCTCATTCGAAACGCGACAACTGCGGCCGAGATAGAACACCGTGACCTGCGGGTCAACAGTCGAGAACTGTAGGTACTGCTTCATTGATCCAGATTGTTCAATACATTAGAGCACGTATATTTAAATGTAAGAAAGGAGCAAACAAAAAGCTACAGCCATGAGCAGCTTGATGGAGTGGCGGTTCCCTTATATTGAAATCAATGGACCATGCGTACAACAACAACAACAACAACCACAACAACAATAACAACAACAACAACAGGATGATGTACTTCACTGAAACGTTGAGTGCAGACACGTGAGTAATGTCAGCTCAATCAATATTCGCAAAACCAAGTAAAACATACACTTCTATCATTATAACTAGCATTCACACATGCCTCGGCCAATTTCTGTTTAATCTAAAAACATTTATGGGCTATAAGATGTACATTATTCTAAACGAGCCTGCCATTGGCTATAGTGAAACGTACAAAGACGTATTATTATCACAATAATGAAATGGCACCATCTTTCCTTTTCGTATTTCAAATGTCACATTTCCCCCCCCCCCCTCCCGTTTTACCTAAAACTGATATAGGTTTGCTCATTGGTCACCAGAATGTTTTGTTTGCTTTTGTAGCTGCGTATCTATAGCTTGGTTCTTTGTGAAGATACTTCTTTTTCGCATACCTGTTACTTATTTGCAGGTCACACGTGCGTCTATGCAAGAGAAGAAGACTCCCGGGGGCATTGCCAGCCCATGTTACAAAGATTTGTTCGGTTACCCGCGAGAGGTTGATGTCTTTATTATTAAGTCTAACTCTCGTGCCTGTTCAAAGCGTTTGCTATGAGAATCTGATCTCTTTCATAATCAGTGAGATTCCTGGCATTCGCCCGCTACTGGCAACGGCGTCTCCCGCAAGACCTCAATAAAGTCATCCCAATCAATCAATCATGCATTCATTCAATCTGTCAGTCAATCCAATCAATAAATCAGTCAGTAGGTCGGTCAATCTATCAATCAATCAATTCAGTTAGTGTCTAATGCCTGCCTGGTGTGGTTTCTGATGCATCCCTCACGATATTTCTTAATGTAGAAAGCTGGTCTATAAACTGATCACAGTACCTGCCCCGCGTCGATGCGGAAGCTAGAGCGTGTAACAAAGTGGTGGTATTTTAGGGGCGAAGATCCTTAGGCTATGCGTCGTGCGTCCGCGATGTACGGAGTAGTAGTAGTAGCAGTAGTAGCAGCAGTAGTAGTAGTAGTAGCAGTAGTAGTAGTAGGAGACAAGTAGTCATAGCATCAGTAGTAGTCGTAGCAGTAGTAGTAGTAGTAGTACAGTAGTCGTAGTAGTAGTAGTAGTAGTAGTAGCAGTAGTAGCAGTAGTAGTAGCAGTAGTAGTAATAGTAGTAGTAGCAGCAGTAGTATCGGTAGAAATACTAGTAGCAGTAGTAGTAGTAGCAGAAGTAGTAGTAGTAGTAGTAGTAGCAGTAGTAACAGTAGCAGTAGTAGCAGTAGTCGTAGTAGCAGTAGTCGTAGTAGTAGTAGCAGCAGTAGTAGTCGTAGTGCCAGTAGTAGTAGTAGTCGTAGCAGTTATAGTAGTAGCAGCAGTAGCAGAAGCAGTAGTAGTAGTAGCAGTAGTGGTAGTAGTAAGGTAGTAGTAGCAGTAGTAGCAGCAGTAGTAACAGTAGTAGTAGTAGTAGCAGTAGTAGCAGCAGCAGTAGTAGCAGTAGTAATAGCAGTCGTAATAGTAGTAGCAGTAGTAGCAGCAGCAGCAGTAGTAGCAGTAGTAGTAGTAGTAGTAGTAGTAGCAGTTATAGCAGTAGAAGTAGTAGTAGTAGTTGCAGTAGTGGTAGTAGCAGTAGTAGTAGCAGTAGTACCAGCAGTAGTAGTACCAGCAGCAGTAGTAGCAGTAGTTGTAGTCGTAGTAGTAGCAGCAGTAGTAGTAGTAGCAGCAGCAGCAGCAGTAGTAGGAGCAGTAGTAGCAGTAGAAGTAGTAGTAGCAGTAGTAGTAGTGGCAGTAGTAGTAGTAGTAGTAGCAGTAGTAGCACTAGTAGCAGCAGTAGTAGTCGTTGTAGCAGTCGTAGTAGTAGAAGCAGTTGTAGTAGTAGTAGTAGAAATAAAAGACATAGTACCAGTAGTCGAAGTAGTAGTAGTAGTGGCAGTAGTAGTAGTAGTAGTAGTGGCAGTAGTAGTAGTAGTAGTAGCAGTAGTAGCAGTAGTAGCAGTAGTAGTGGTAGCAGTAGTAGTAGTAGCAGTAGTAGTAGTAGCAGTAGTAGCAATAGTAGTAGTAGTAGTAGTAGTAGTAGTAGTAGTAGTAGTAGTAGGCAGCCACCTCCACGGCCACACTAGAGGAGCGGCATGCACGCGCTCTTTTGAATTGAGGAGGAGACCCGCACACGTTAATTATAAATAAAAAAGATAGTTGTTTCTGATTAACTAAGCTAAAGAGACGAGTATCGGTGACTTATTCTCCAATAAAATTTGCCTCGAATTTGATGCTTACTAAAAAAAACTAGCAACAGAAAGACGCATTCTGAGCACTATCTGACCAGAAAAGGTTGCCACGTTAAACTCGCTGGGTGTAACCTCCTTGGTTTTAGCAAAGTTTAGTAAGGGTTGGGCCGCTGTGCCATGAACTAGCGAAGGTGAAATGTGGGAACTAGGCACGAAGCGCAGGCCGTAAGCGAGTGCGAGCGTGCCGCTACTCTAGTCCGACCGTGCTACCTCTCGTTTAGTCTCTGGAATGTCCGCTAGATGGCGGTACTTCTATATGATGAATATATCCTGGAAAGGTGCGAGATTGCGGTACTTGGAGCGTTCACTAGATGGACGGACAGATGGATCGACGCAAGGACGGGCGGACAGACAGATGCACGGACGGACGCATGAACGAACGCATGGACGCACGGAAGAACGCACGGACGTGCGCTTGGGCGGACGGATGCATGGACATACGAATGGACGAACGGATGCAGAGACGGACAGATGCATGAACGGATGGACGGACGGGCGGACGGAAGCGCGGCCAGGCAGACGGATGCTTCGCCCCACTCATCATTACGCACTCCGTGAATATGCTGTGATTTTTTTTCTGATAAGAGGTCTGAGCTACGCTACATCGGCTACTAGTCTCCGTAGTAGCGCGAAATCTTTATTCATGCCTTTGCCCCCGAGCATCTGAGGGGAGCTGTTCCCGGTGCGTCCATCCAATAGAAAGGAACCATCCAATGGATGTGCCCATCCAAGGAAAATGACGCATACTGACTATCGCAGGTGCGTTAAAAGAACAGGCACATTAAGCCTAGTATAAGGGCTAACGTGATCAATGAGTGAACGCACGTCTTCCAAGATTCGTGTGGGGAACGCTGCGAGTGCGCGTAGCGAACGGACGCGAGGAACATCGGCTCTGACGATTTTTGATTGAAGCCACGAACCTTTCTACCGAAGCCCTGAAATTGTGTGGCCTTTGGACCCACAAAGACACCTGGACCACGGAGACATCTAATTTGTCAAGGTGGGCCGATATATTGTTACCCCGCACCTCCACCAAATATGTTACGAGAAGGAGACCGACACCGAGAAGTAGTCACAGATGTCCTTAAAGTCGGTTAATCGAGCAGCGCCAGCACAGAAATTAGCTCACGCCAGTCTATCTCCTTTGTCTTCTTCATCTCCATGCACTGGCACGTAGCAACATCAACAAGTTGGAGCGACTTCACCATCTCGCCTCACAGCACCTACGCTGAGTTTCATGACTCAGCCAGCGTCTGGCAGCGAGGAAGTGGACGTTCATGCCAAAAACAGACGCTTGTAACGTGGCTACGACCCCGAGGAAATGGCATAGTCGACCATTTCGCAGGTCGGGAACCAAGATTTCGCACCAACGGAGCCCATCCACAATGAAAATATCTTACGTCTTGTGGAGAGACACTCCCAGCCACGAAAGGCCAGAATGATCATGGCCACCACCCAGGCCGCTTCAGGAAAGCAGCCATCCAAACTGCCAGCTCATACCTCGCGCAAGGAAAAAGGGCATGCCAAGCCAACGTGAAAGCCGAAGCCTCTTCGGAAATTTGACCCGGACGACATTGTATTTGTCCTAAAGACCCGGACTGCTTAGGCGCTCGGAGCCACTTTCCAACCTGGTAAACTCGGCCTGTTCTTGCGCACTTACCTTGGCGCACAATTGGCTGCAGAATTTAGCTTTGTGCTGTCCCCTGAGCAGAACCTTCTTGTCGCAAGTACGCAGAATGCTCACGTGGCCAACCACCTTCTTGGGGACTTCTTCATCAAAATGGCGCAAGGGGATGTGGCCCTTCATGGCCATCTCAAACAACATGGCGAGAATGCCAGTTCTGGCGTCGTCTCCATAGCTAATCATGAGACAGATGAAACCCTGACGAGTAGCATTCAATGAACTATCCACGACATTCGCAAGTTTGGGACGTCTAACAAGGCCCGACTCATCTTCGCCGGGAACGTCAAGCCACACACTGTCCTCTACAACTCTGAGATCATCAATGTCCGGCCGTACCTCCAGATCATCCGGGCCTGCGGCGCGGGTGGCACCGTGGGACACAGGGCGGACACATGCCCCAGTCCAAAACAAGATATTTGTGGCCTGTGTGGACAACACGCGTCATTTGTCGAGAGGTGCGGGCCCCTCAAGAGTGCAACGCGAAATGTGCAGTTTGTGGTGGTGGCCACGCCACGAACTCAAAGGACTGTGTGGCGAAATACCACACTGCCACCAAGTTGGCCAGCTCAAAGGACGGCAAGTCCATGACTGTCACGTCCGCCAACACACAGCCCTGGCACGGGGGATGACTCACCAGAACACAGTGATCACAACGCTACCTCAGCACCACAAAGTAGTGACCCCCAGAAGCGGGGAATACCTCCACCCCCCCCCCACACACACACACGGCGGCCGAGGGAGCCAGAGCCACTCACAGCAGCAGCAGCAGCAGCAGCAGCAGCAGCAGCAGCAGCAGCAGCAGCAGCAGCAGCAGAAGCAGCAACCCAGGAAGCGAGGCACGCTTGACGTCTGGGCGAGCATCGTCAGAAATGGCAAACAGGTGAGCGGTGCGAGTAGGGCTGCCCCCTCCATCCCCTCTCCTCCATCATCCCATTTCCGTTCAACGGATGACGCTGAGCTCCACAATCTAGTGGCACCTCTCCGAGCACAAAACGAGATGCTCCAGCCAAAATTGAAGCCCAGCAATTCCCTCCCCCTCCCCAACCTACATCACACGCGGAATCAATGGAGAGAGCGGTAGTGCCACCGGCGACTCTAGAATCTTCTTTTGCCGCCCTTGAAACCCGCATCGATACCAAATTTACCACCATGATGAACACATTGGCTGCACAAATCATATCTCAAATTTCTAATCAGTTAAATGCTCAGGTTAACGCTCAACTAGCGAAGACCCTTCCTAACATGCTTGCCCGCACTGCGCGCAAGGGTAGCGTCAAAGATTTGTTTCGCCACCCAAGCAGATTTTCCCGTCGCGAAATTATTCTCAACGACGATGAGAATAGCGGCTCCCTCTCTGGGACAGAATTACAGGCCCAAGGAGCTGGCTACGGAGCTATGATCTCCGCAAATGTAATTCAAAATACTGATAATAGCAGGACACCCTTCGTGTAGGCGAACCCCCAGGTCCAAATTGGCTTCCCACCACTCTCGTAACTCAGTGGAACGGTCGGGAACTCCAGTCTCGTGCTAAGTGGGCAAACCTCCGGATGTACATTTCAGCCTTTACTCAAACGCCCACTGTGGGGGCCATTCAGGAGCCAGAAAATGGCACCACCATGTAAAGTTATACAATGTTCCAACAGGACCCCTCGTCTTGTCCTTGCGTCCACAAAACTACACTGCCACCATGGTCGAACTTGACCTCCAACTGAAATACTTTTATGTAATGGCGACCCTCCTTCCCATCTGTAAATCAGATCCACCGTTACATATCCTTAGCGTATACTGCGCTCCGGAACTGCCGAATGTTTCATCCTCGGACCTCTTTATCCGCTCGTTAAGAGTTGCGGTAGAGACCCCCTCCTTATTGGGGGTGACTTAAATGCCCCCAGTCTAGTTAAGTGGCACTACCGTGAAGAGAAGCGTGGGCGCAAGCTGGCGGAACTTGCGTCAACGCTGGGCTATGGTGGCTATAGGGATAGCTGGGCCTTACTTTTCACACCGACCCGGTCCACCCAACTCTGATAGGCAACTTTGTGACACGAGATACGTGTCCAGATTTGACATTTACCCGCAACATTCAGTAAGCAGAGTGGGTCAACACGGAGGAAACCCTCGGTAGCAACCACTGCATTTTGAATACAATAGTCCGGACCAAACCATTGGCACATCCCATATCTCAGGCCCGACTCCCAGGCTGTTCGAAATTTAGGCAAAATGATAACATAGTGAGATCGATACTCGAGCGAGGCTACGACACGCGGTCCCACGAATCAGTTAGTAACCTTCGCTCCATTGAAACCGAAATTCAGCTTTCAGAGGCGGTCTCGGACGTGGATAACCACCTCCTTCACCTCTGGGAAGCCCGGCATTGCCTTGTCCGCTGATGGCGCCGACAAAAGCATAACCGAAAACTCAAAGGTCGAATATCCGAGCTCACCCAGAAGGCGGCCGAGTATGCGGCCCCACTCGCAGACGCCAACTGGGTGAATAGATGCAACACGGCAGTGCGCCAGATGTCCGGCAAAAATACTTCGCACGCTCATAGACCCAACACAGACCCACACCGAAACTCAGAAACACTTACAAAGGACAATCCATAGCTTTCAAGGTAATGCAACCCAGCTGGCGCATAAATTAAGGAACCGATATATTTTCTCGGCGATGGCGTAGTGGTTAGAGCATCCGCCTCGCATGCAAGAGGTCCGTGGTTCGAATCTCGATGCGGCGCAGTTCCCAACCAGATTAAAAAAATCCGCGAGGTGATGGAACTGCATTAAGATGCCTGGAGTGCGGCCTCACCGGTTACCACCACCAGTAACGCACTCCCTCCCCAGAGAGAGATTGGCCACCCTGGTGCAGTATTTAGCCAGTATACCTCCCACATGCATACGTCAATTAACTCACGGCCCTCAGTCCCCAGCAGCTGCGAAGCAACTGACTACGGCGGCGGTCAGATCTCCAACGCAGCAGAGGGTGCTAAGAATCTCTAGATTCGGACCGGCAGCCACAGGAACCTGAACGTGGCAACGTTTAATGCTAGAACCTTATCTAGTGAGGCAAGTCTAGCTGTACTAATTGAGGAGCTAGAGGGTGTTAAATGGAATATAATAGGGCTCAGTGAGGTTAGGAGGACAGATGAGGCATATACGGTGCTACAGAATGGGCACGGCCTTCACTATCAGGGCTCGGCTAACAGAAGAGAACTGGGAGTGGGGTTCCTTATTCCCAGAAATATAGCTGACAGCATAGAGAAATATTATAGCATTAGTGGAAGAGTGGTAGGTATCGTAATTAAACTCAATAACTGATACAAGATGAAGGTGGTACAGGCTTCACGCCTACATCCAGCCATGATGACGCTTCAGTTGAAAGTTTCTATGAAGACGTGAAATCTGCAATGAGTAAGGTAAAAACAAAGTATACTATACTGATGGGAGACTTTAATGCGAAGGTAGAAAAGAAGAAGCAGGCTGGAGACCAGGCATTGGGAGATTATGGCATCGGTACTAGAAATTCCAAAGAAGTGCTACTAGTTGACTTCGCAGAACGCAATAATTTACGGATTTTCAAATACCTTCTACCGAAAACGAGGAAACCGTAAGGAGACATGGAGGAGCCCTAATCGCGAAAATAGGAACGAAATAGACTTTATAACGAGTGCGCACAGGCATAGTGCAGGATGTGGAAGTGCTTGGCAAGGTACGATGCAGTGACCATAAAATGGTGCAGTCTGGAATTTGCCTAGACTTGAAAAAGGAACGACAGAAACTGATACGCAAGAAGCCAATCAATGAGCTAGCACTGAAAGGGAAAGTAGAGTAATTCAGAGTCTCACTTCAGAACAGGTACTCGGCTCTTATCGAGAAAACCAGCCTTAGCGTTGACGCAATGAATGATAAACTGACAAGTATCATTACAAAGTACGCAGTGGAAGTTGGAGGTGCGGTACCTAGGAAGGACACTGGAAAGCTGTCCCAGGAGACGAAGAACCTCATTAAAAGGCGACAAAACATGAAACTCTCGAGTACAACAGACAAAATAGAGCTGGCAGAGCTTTCGAAGTTGATTATTAAGCGTAAGGTATCCGATGTAAGAAAGTATAACATGGAGAGAATTGAACACGCTCCCAAAAACGGAGGAAGCGTCAAGGCAGTGAAGAGGAAACTTGGGATAGGCAGAAATCGGATGTACGCACTAAGGGACAAAAGAGGCAAAATAACTACCAATATGGATATGATAGTAAAAATAGCGGAGGAGTTTTACAGAGACCTGTACTGTAGCTGGAACACCACGACCTTAATACTATAAGAACTAGCAGTAACCCAGATGACACCCCACCAGTAATGATAGAAGTCAGAAAAACCTTGGAGAGCATGCAAAGAGGTAAAGCTGCTGGTGAGGACCAGGTAACATCAGATATGCTGAAAGATGGAGGACAGATTGTGTTAGAAAAACTAGTTATCCGGTTTACGAGGTGCCTCCTGACAGCAAGAGTACCAGAGTCTTGGAAGAATGCTAACAACGTCTTAATACATAAGAAAGGAGATGACAAGGACTTGAAGAATTACAGGCTGATCAGCTTGCTCTCCGTAGTATACAAGCTATTTACAAAAATAATTGTTAACACAGTAAAAAACATTAAAATTCAGTCAACCAAAGGAACAAGCAGAATTTCGAACAGGCTACTCAACAATCAACCACATTCATACTATCAATCAGGTAATAGAGAAATGCTCAGAATATAGCCAACCACTATACATAGCCTTCATAGATAACGAGAAGGCGTTTGACTCAGTCGAAATATCAGCAGTCATGCAGACACTGCGGAATCAGGGCGTCAATGAAGTATATATAAACATCCTGGTTTATACAGGGGATCAACTGCTACCATAGCGCTTCATAAAGAAAGCAACAGAATATTGTCGCAACGTGCAAGGAACAAAACACAAGGCTTCCTTTCGACCTTAAAGCAAGGCTCTATTGGCACACAAAAACAAAAGCGCAAGAGCAGACGCGCAACGTCGTCTTCCTCGAAAACGCCACAGACCGCCACACGTGATGCTGGCTTCTTCCTCCTTTTGTGCTTACGGCTAATAACCGTGACATTAGCCTCCCTCTCCAGAAGGCATCGTCCCGATGCTTCGTCATCATGGCGGAAAATTTTGTAGTCATTGGCAGCCCATGGGTTCATTCGGACAAATAAGGTTTCATCCGAACCACGTGCACAACTTCTAGTGCATGTTTTTGACGTCTTGAACAATGTGGACTGTCGAGAATCACCTCATAGTTAACATCACTGAGACGACGGAGGACTTTATACGGCCCAAAGTACCATCTCAAGAGCTTCTCCGAGAGGCCACCATGGCGAACTGGGGTCCAGATCCAAACTTTCTGTCCTGGTTCATAGGATACAGGTCGGTGACGAAGATTATAGCACCTTGTATCATAGTCCTGGTGGTGACGAATACGTACGCGGGCAAGTTGGCGAGCTTCTTCAGCAAGCTGAGTTATGTAGTCTGCACTTGTGTTAACGCCATCACATTCATGCGGCAACATAGCGTCGAGCATGGTTGTGACGTCACGGCTATAGAAAAGGCGGAATGGTGTCATGCGTGTTGTCTCTTGCTGTGCCGTATTGTAAGCGAAAGTGACGTAAGGCAGTATCTCATCCCAGATTTTATGTTCCACATCGACGTACATGCAAAGCATATCCGCAAGTGTTTTGTTCAGCCGTTCCGTCAGACCATCTGTTTGTGGATGGTATGCCGGTGTCCGCCGGTGAGATGTCCCACTTAGACTTAAAACTGTGCGTAACAGCTCGGCTGTGAACGCTTTTCCTCTGTCAGTTATTACTACAGATGGAGTGCCATGCCTCAGGACTATATTCTCAATGAAAAACTGTGCTGCTTCACTTGCTGTGCCCCGCTCCAAAGCCTTGGTTTCGGCGTAGCGAGTAAGGTAGTCTGTGGCTACAATTATCAATTTGCGACCAGCAGCTGCAGTTGGAAATGGTCCTAGAAGATCCCTTCCGATTTGAGCGAATGGAGTTTCCGGCACATCAATTGGATGGAGGAGCCCTGCTGGTTTGACGGCTTGCACTTTCCTACGTTGGCACTCAAGACAAGTCCGAACGTGCTGTTGAACGGCTGCCGTCAGTTTCGGCCAGTAATACTTCTGTCTCACTCGGCATAGCGTTCGTGTGTGGCCTAAATGACCGGATGTCGGTTCGTCATGGCACGCCTCTAGTACTTCTGTCCTGAGTGGTGTTGGGACGACAAGTAAGTAAGTGTTGCCGCAAGGATAAAAGTTCACCTTATAAAGGACCTCGTTGCGCAAACAAAACGATTCTATCCCTCTTGCGAAGAGCTTTGGTATAGCAGATGTGCGTCCCTCTAAGAAGTCAATGAGGGGTTGCAACTCGGGATCGTCGCGTTGCTGCTGTGCGATTGTAGACGGGTTGACTACACGGACAAGCACCGCATAGTCATCATCTTCAGCATTTACGTATTCTAATGGGCGCGAGAAAGACAATCGGCGTCTGTATGTCGCTTTCGGATTCATAAACTATAGCCATATCGAATTCTTGAAGCTTGAGGCTCCAGCGCGCCAATCGCCCTGACGGGTCCTTCATGTTCGTCAACCAGCAAAGCGAGTGGTGAGCACTGGTGACTTTAAACGGGCGGCCGTATAAATATGGACGAAACTTCATGACCGCCCACACCACCGCAAGACACTCTTTTTCAGTGGTAAAGTAATTCTCCTCTGTACGGGAGAGAGTCCGACTTGCATCTTTCGCACCTGACTTTCTATGGCCTCTCGTTCCCGCGGAGCTACTCGGTATGGGTTCCGCCGTATGGGTCTGGCCGTTTCATCCGTAATTATGCGATGTTTCGTCAATGGCGTTTGGCGAACTCTGGACGTTGAAGAAAAACAGTCCTGAAATTCATTATTAAGCTACAGAAGGCTTTGCTTCTGCAGGGGCAGTAAACTTGGGCCAACGTAGACGGATAGAGGGGCTGACCCGGTGACATCGGCTTCCTCCACAGTCAAGCAGCTTGCAACCTCAATGAGCTCCTCGACGTACGCGACTGCCATACCTTTTGCAAGATGTCGTCGCTCAGTACTGAAGTTCGTAACCAGAACGTGCGTGTGTCCGCAATTGAGGCTTACGACGGCTCTTGCAACAGATAAGCCATGGCTGAATAGCAATGTTGGAATTTGTTCAGCGATGTGGTCGAAGTTGCCTGGGTGGTCGCATGTTACAGCTACGAGAGCACTTGAACGGGGTGGAAGGGTCACGTGATCTTCGAAGACGCGCAGATGTTTACGCCGCTGGTCGTTACATCTGATATCTGGAACTTGATCTGGGACCATCAAAAATGTAACTGACCTGTCTGGAGTGTCTATGACGGCGCCGTATTCACAAAGGAAGTCCATCCCGAAGATCAGGTCTTTGCAGCACTCGGACAAAATCAAGAACGTGGCAACGAAAGCTGAATCACCAATACTAATTCTGGCAGTGCACTTTACAGTTGGCGTCATCAGTTGGCCCCCCGCGGTTCTTATGTTAGGCCTCGTCCATGACGTTTTAACTTTTTTAAGCCAATCAGCAAGCTTTCTGCTCATGATAGAGAAATCTGCGCCAGTGCTACTAGCGCTGTCACGGGGCGTCCGTCTATGTAAACAGTTATGTCGGCGCTTACGATTTCCTGTGGGGTCGGTGGCGTTGCATGTTTCGTCGTATCGTCGTATCGTACTGGTACTGGAGGTATTGCAGCATCTCGACGAGTGGCAACCTTCCCTCCAAAGGTCGCTGCTGTTATGTTCCTTGATGAGGGCTTGGGGACCTGCCCCGGACAACGTCGGCATAACTACGACGGTTGGGCGAAGAGCTCGGCGGAGGTGACGGAAAGCGGGGTCGATGATACAGAGCGGATGGCTGTCCTTGCGGGTGCGCACTGTCACGTCGGGTGCCGAAACGAGGTCGTGAAAAAGTCGGCCCATAAGTCGGGTATCTTTCTTCACAATATGGGCAGATGCGGTAGACATGTCCAGCTTCTCCGCAATTGAAACACAGAGGACGGTGGTCGACGGTGCGCCACAGATCCGTCTTCAGAACGAATGGTCGACTGGTAGGTACCCTCGGCGACCAAGTTACAGGTGTCGGTGGAGGGTAGAACGGCGGGTAGAACGGAGTTTCAGTAGGTGCGTTATATTGCGGAGTCGTCGTCGTTGGTGGCGACGGCGGTGGGTTGTAGACTGGTGGCGCCGGCGTGTTATAAGAATGAACCAGTGCAGACGAGTTGTGCGGCACTGGCCGCGGACGACGGGTGGCTGCCGCATAGTTAATATATCGCTGGGCTGGTAGTGATTCGGGCTGGGAAAATGCTTGCCTGATTTCCTGCCGCACAACTTCTCCAACTGAAGCCATCGCCCGTTCTTGCGGAGTCACAAGGAAGTTGCGGATCTCCTCAGGAACAACCTCGCGAATAAGCTCACGAAGAGAACCGTCACTGCCGGCCGTCAGAACAGAGACGCTGATTGAGGCACCGTTTGGTTGGTCGTAATAGCGACACCGTTGCTGCAGTGTGCGCTCGATAGCTGTAGCCTTTTTGATGAATTCCGCAACGGTCGTCGGTAGATTGCGGAGAAGGCCGGCAAACAGCTGTTCTTTGACGCCTCGCATCAGATAGTGGAGTTTCTTGGCTTCAGGCATATCAGGGTCATCCCGTCCAAATAGGCGCATCATGTCCTCCGCAAACATGGCGACACTCTCATTCGGTTTCTGGACCCGAGACTCGATGAGTTGCTGAGCAAAGTCACGGCGGTCGTTGTTTGTGAAGGTGCTGAGAATCTGGCGGCAAAATTCATCCCATGAAGACAGCTTTGCTTCGTGGTTCTCATACCACGTACGAGCGCTGTCTGCTAAAGCAAAGTAAGCGCGTGAAAGCTTTAGCTCGGTGGTCCAGCGGTTTGCCTTAGCGACTCGCTCATACTCGGCTAACGAGTCCTCAACGTCTTCATACGCCTCACCATGGAATGTTTCCGGAATCTGAGGCTGCTCAAAAGTCAGCTGGGAAGCACCTGCAGTTGCCATTTCTCCAGGCGGAGTGCTATGCTGGGAAAGTTCCAGGGGAATCGCCTCAGGACTAAGGCCTCGCTGTCGGCGACTGTAGCGGTGGACAGGGGTATCCACTGAAGGAATGGGTTCCGGTGTCGGACTTGAAGTGCCGGACCGCGGAGGAGTCCCGAGCATCAGTCGTAGGAGCCCAGCACCTCCACCAGTGTCGCAACGTGCAAAGAACAGGACACAAGGCTTCCTTTCGACGTTAACAGCAAGGCTCTATTGGCACACAAAAACAAAAGCGCAAGAGCTGACGCGCAACGTCGTCTTCCTCGAAAACGCCAGAGACTGCCACACGTGATGTTGGCTTCTTCTTCCTTTTGTGCTTACGGCTAATAACCATGACAATATCAATCAAAAAGGGTGTAAGGCAGGGGGATACAATCTCCCCACTGCTACTTACCGCTTGCTTGCGGGAGGTTTTCAGAGGCCTAGAATGGGAACAGTTAGGCATAAGGGTTAATGGAGAGTACCTTAGTAACCTGCGCTTCGCTGATGACATTGGATTGCTGAGTAACTCAGGGGACGAATTGCAACTCATGATTACGGAGTTACACAAGGAGAGCAGAAAGTTGGGTCTTAAAATTAACCTGCAAAAACTAAAGTAATATACAACGACCTCGGAAGAGAGCAGCGCTTCGAGATAGGTAATAGTGCACTTCAAGTTGTAAAAGACTATGTCTACTTAGGGCACGTAATAACCGCGGAGCCGAACCACGAGATTGAAGTAACTAGGAGAATAAGAATGGGGTGGAGCACATTTGGCAAGGACTCTCAAATTATGACAGGTAGATTGCCACTATCTCTCAACAGGAAAGTATATAACAGCTGTATTTTGCCGGTACTTAGCTACGGAGCAGAAACCTGGAGACTTACAAAGAGGGTTCAGCTTCAATTGAGAACGACGCAGCGAGCGATGGAAAGAAAAATGGTAGTTGCAAGCTTAAAAAACAAGAAGGGAGCAGAGTGGATTAGGGAACAAACGGTATTAAGGATATAATAGTTGAAATCAAGAAGAGGAAATGGACATGGGCCGGGCATATAGCTCGTAGACAGGATAACCGCTGGTCATTAAGGGTAACTAACTGGATTCCCAGAGAAGGCAAGCGGGTTAGGGGGAGACAGAAGGCTAGGTGGGTGGATGAGATGAAGTTTGTGGGTATAAATTGGCAGCAGCAAGCACAGCACCGAGTTAACTGGCGGAACATGGGAGAGGCCTTTGTCCTGCAGTGGACGTTGTCAGGCTTATGATGATGATGATGATGATGATAATGATGATGATGGTGGTGGTGGTGGTGGTGGTGGCGGTGGTGATGATAATGATGATGATGATGATGTTTTCTTCACACAGGAGCCGCGTGGATCGGCGTACTCCTACGCGGGTGCGGAGGACGTGGAACTTGATCGCCCATTCAAGCTTTTCGAACTTAGAAAAGCCAATGACTAAAATGAAATGTGGCATCACTCCGGGTCGGGACAATATTACTGTGAAAATGTTAACTAACCTTCCTGACCCGGCTTATGAATCACTATTAGATTACTTCAACTCAGTTTCGTCAGGAGAAGTTCCACTCCCCATGCAGTGGAAGACTGCCCTAGTCGCATTTATAATAAAAGCTGGAAAGGCCGTGAACACAGACAACCTTCGCCCCATTTCCCTCACATCATGTACGGGCAAACTGATGGAGGCGATGGTGCGGGATCGTTTGTCTGATTTCATGGAAAATCAACGTATTTTCGCAGATAAGATGCACGGGTTTCACCCATACACATACGTGCTAGACATTCTCCTTCAACTTAATCGGGATATCCAAGACCCTGTTGAATGCCCTCACAACGACAAGGTTGTACTCGCCTCGGACTTGAAGGGGGCGTTTGACAATGTAACCAATGAGGTAATTTTAATACAACCTTCCACAAACTGGCTTTGGCTTGAGAGCATTCGAATACATTGAGCAGTTCTTAACCGACAGACAATCCTACATTCGCATACAGGAGAAGGAACACGGCCCTTTCCCCTTAGGAACTAGAGGTACACCACAAGGTGCGGAGCTGTCTCCTTTATTATTCAATCTGGCCATGATGCACCTGCCAGCTCAACTGGCTGATGTTCCCGGTACACATGATGCGTTGTATGCCAATGACGTCGCCATCTGGGCCACGCAAAGTGCACTCAGAGATATTGAGGCGAACCTGCAGCAAGCCGCGAGCATAGTCGACCGCTATGCCCACCAGTGTGGCCTTCAGTGCTCGCCGTCCAAATCAGAATTCATGCACAAACGCCCCTCACCTAAGCGCACGGCCAAAATTGAACTCTCACTGGAGACAAGTCCAATCCCTGCACAAAAGGAAATCCGGGTAATGGGGCTCTTTATTATTCAAAACAGACGGTCAGACACCACATTAGCCAAACTCCGGAAGGTGGATGACCAGGTGGGCCGCAGGGTCCGCCGGGTCTCTAATAAACGCGGGGGGCTACAGTGCAGAGATGCCTTGCGGCTGGCACATGCATTTGTAACCAGTAGAATCTTATATTCTACACCATACCTCCACCTGCGGAAACAAGACGAGGATGTACTTGAAGTCATCCTTCACAAAATTGTAAAGCGCGCCCTCGACCTCCCCGTTAACACATCTAACCTGCGCCTTCTAGGCCTGGGCATGGTGAATACGTTTCGGGAATACGTTTCGGGTGAATACGTTCAGCTCCCCAGGACCTGTTGTTGCAGGTCCCACCAGCAGGTACCGAAGGTACCGGCTGAAGTCAGTGAAGTGCACGGTGACCTGCTGCTGCAGGCCATAACTTCGTCAACCTCAAGCTTTACAACCTTGAGTCGAACTTCCGACCCCCAAGAGGGAGATAATATACAGAGTCATACCTTACAGCTTTAATACACTCCAGCTAGCCGATATACACGTTTCTCTTGAGTCCATACGTCATAATACACACGCAACGGAAACCGATAAATGTCAAGTCATTCTTCTAGAAATTTATAACTTACTATTGTCAAGTGGTGGTTTTTTTCCGGCAACCAATATTCAGCAACACGTGAACTCTCCCCCCACCTGAGCCTCCGGCACCCACATTTTTTTCGTGGTTTATTTTTTCGTTCTGACTCGCTCAATTCGCCACATTGATTGATTGATATGTAGGGTTTAACGTCCAAAAACCACTATATGATTATGAGAGACGCCGTAGTGGGGGGCTCCGGAAATTTCGACCACCTGGCGTTCTTTAACATGCACCCAAATCTGAGCGCACGGGCCTACAACAATTCCGCCTCCATACTCAATTCGCCACGGCGGCCTATTATTGTCCCCCTCTCCCCTTTTCCTCTCATTTCGTGTCTCCATGTAGCTGGGATTATTTATTTAATTATTTATTCGATTTGCATGCACGGACACACAAGGACACAGAAAAAGAGAGAGAGAGAGAGAGAGAGAGAGAGCTAACAGCTGCCATCTGGAGGTGCACAACGCCTGTTTACTTTTACAGAAGGGAAGGGACAGAGGAAAATAAGATAGGAGGAGAGAAAGAGAAAAGAAGAGAGGTAATTTAAGAGGATGCGAATTCTATATGCATGCCAGTTCTAAGGAAATCACTTGCAGTCTTGAAAAGGGCGAGTTCATTTGTAGAAACGTCGGCTCCTGCATCCAGCCCCTGTTTTCATCAGTGTGTATTGCCGTAGCCTCAAGTTTCCGTTCCCCGGCCCCAAGTTCGATCGCATAATGAGTTTCATCTCCTGACTCGCCAACTTTCGCCTTCATCTACGTAACGATCCTGTGACAAAAGTTTATTGAAATAAGCGGACATCGAAATATTGCCGCTAACACGGGAGTCGGTGAGCATC
Organism: Rhipicephalus microplus; assembly: GCF_043290135.1. NCBI lineage: Eukaryota > Metazoa > Arthropoda > Arachnida > Ixodida > Ixodidae > Rhipicephalus > Rhipicephalus microplus. Next base: position 20,885,510 of record NC_134708.1, on the reverse strand, counting down.
TGCGTTTTCTGTAAGAGCTGCTGAATTACTCGATTCAACTCCAGGAGCTCGATTCAACCACCGGTTTTGGCGTCAGTGTACCATTTACAGAGATCGGTAAGTTCATGCTTTCGGTGACATGCATATTCCGGGGAAAAAATTGGTCCCATATCTGCATGTTCCTGCAAATATCGTCGAAAGACGATAGCCTTGTGTGTGGAGAGAGTGAACAAGACATTTATTTGATGTTCTGCGCAAGAAAATCCGTGAGTTGTATTCTGGAGGCAGTGCGTTAGAGTGCCTCGAGCGTGCAGTGGAGGCGAAGAAGCGCATAAAGGCACGTCACACGTGAGACATGAGCGCCATCTGGCAGTTTTTTTAGAAAACAAAGCACGTGGCTCTGATACGGGTGCGCGCGCCCCTCTCAGAGGTGGTAAGGTGTAGAACGCAAGGCGACGAGTAGGTGCCGCCACGGTCTCGTCTTGCCCCGCCGCGGTGGTCTAGTGGCTAAGGTACTCGGCTGCTGACCCGCAGGGCGCGGGTTCGAATCCCGGCTGCGGCGGCTGCATTTCCGATGGAGGCGGAAATGTTGTAGGCCCGTGTGCTCAGATTTGGGTGCACGTTAAAGAACCCCAGGTGGTCTAAATTTCCGGAGCCCTCCACTACGGCGTCTCTCATAATCATATAGTGGTTTTGGGACGTTAAACCCCACATATCAATCAATCAACGGTCTCGTCTTAACAAAGCGTTGGAAACACTCCCCGTTCTGTGCAAGCGTTGCATGATCAGCGCAACGTGATAAGCGCTACGGTCCTTAAAATTATTTATGTATGCCTTTTCTAGTAAAAGACGCACATGCAGAATATATACGTGTTGTTATGGTGCCCTAAACTTGCGCAATAATTGCTTTTTAATTGACAATCGCACAAGCATGAACGCTCAACCTTGAGCAACATTGGTGGGCGCTGCTGGTGGGGTCGGCCGTTTAAAGTATCCGATGCCGTTAAGTGTGGACAAACAAAAAATATTCAGACAGACAGACCAAACATTTCGCTTCGAAGCTCCCCAAGAAATACTATCGTTTTTAAAAAACAACAGAAACGCAAGGTGTAGCTGTAGTATAAGAATGTGTGTCAAAGACAAGATGACGCAAAATATGTCAGCACACGTTCTTGAAGCTTTTTTTTTATCTGGTACTAGTTATTACCTTTCTACACTATTGCCGAAAGGAGTATAAGAACAATCAGCGCCCTAGATTTGTTTAATTTTCTAGCCTTCTTATGTTCTACCTTATTCTACCTTCTTATCTCTTTTCAACCTCTTTTCTCCCCTTCATCCCTTCCCCAGTGCAGGGTAGCAAACCGGATGTGCGTCCGGTTAACCTCCCTGCTTTTCCTTGCATCTTTATCTCTCTCTAGTAACGCTCACGATTGCCGTTGTTATTTTAAATGCTAACATATTTTTTTCAACATCAGTAGGCAAATTACCCCTGATGTGGTGTATACGTATATACATTAGCCATGTAGACAAGTTTCCAGTTAACGTCTTTTTCTGCGTAGTTATTGAGATTCTCACGCACGCGACAGTACCGAACGAATCGCAGGGGCCCGTCAACACTTTTCCAAGAAATCATCGCATGACCTTCCCCGCAAACTGAGTGCCGTGAAATATTTTAGAATCTGCCAAGTACGAGCAGTTTGACAGGGATTCGTAGCATGCCTTTCGTGCCAGCCAGCAGACTGAAGGCTTGGTGGGAAGTTGAATGACAAAGCGGCAAGAATCTACACTCGTACGCAAACACGCGTCAGCTTGAGATCGTTCTTCTCCTTTCGCGAGCTTAGCACCTTGTATAGGGTCACGCAAAGTCCTGCAGCTGTCGTCGAGGCTCGCCTCACCGTGGTCGAAGCGCAGGTGCGAAACGACCGTGTGCGATACAGCCTACAGACGGTTTCAAGATTGCAAGCGTTGGGCTCTGAAAGAACTTCCGGTCACCTCATTTACCACTACGTAACGTCGAAACTCTGAGGGCGTATTCACATTTTTTCAAGGATAAGGAAAGTCTCTTGATTGTTTTTCAGTTAAAAAGAACGTGCGTAACATTCAAGGCAGTTTCATGTAATCTGTATGTAGCTCAAAAGAACATTTATTCGAATATATTTTGCCAAATCAGGGAAGAGAAGTGTAGAAAATAAGCGGGCTATTTTCTAACGCTTCTCTTGCATACCGATGCTATTCAGGCACATCGGTGAACGAAACCGTGTGTAATCAAGGGTCTGTACAGGGCGTACATTTAGCGCACATGTGATTAAAGAAAGAACAAAGAAAAAGGCCGCAACAACGGAAAAGCATCGACATTAATAACCCCTCAATCAGAGCATATGACAGAGCAAAGTGTTACAAGAAAAAAATAAAGGCTCTCAAACAGAACAATATAGTAGGCCACAACGTCACAAGAGCGGGAAAGCTCTTGTCGACAGACGCACGGGCGGAAGCATGGACGTACATACAGACGGACGGACGTAAGCACGGATGAATGGGCTGACGGGCGAACGGGCGCACGCAAGGACAAATGGACACACAGACAGACGAACGGATGTTTCACCCCACTCATCATCATTTACTCCATGGATATGCTGTAAGAGAGAACCACTAACACCATCTATTTATACTATTCCCAAGGACATATACACATAGCGCCATCTATTCAAGGGCGTGGCCCGAGAGTGGCACACTGGGCACGTGCCCCCCTCCCCCAAAAATTTTTCACATGGTATAGAGAGCAAAAAATGGCCATTTTAAGGGAGTGCCCCTTCCGAAATCAAGGTGGTGCCCCCCCCCCCCCCCCGAAAAAAAAATTTCTGGCTACGCGCCTGCATCTATTGATCAACTCATAAACTAGAGTTGGCAGCCACTGAAGCGTCACATGATGCCCTTTCTCATGTGAAGTGTGGAGATGGCATCGAATTTCAAAAACAAGCTGTTCGTACGGCCCGCGACGCAGTGCTGAGAGCACAGATTGTAGTGCTGCCCTTGAGTCGCTGAAAATCGACCATTGTTGCGGTGGTTCCCGATTGACCACACAAAGTGCAGCGCACAAAGCAGCTAATTCCGCTACTGTAGATGCCGTGGAGTGGTCAGTCCTAAAGCTGATGATAACACCTCTTGCTGGGACAACTACTGCACCTGACGAACACTGGCGGTTCGTGGAGCCATCGGTATATATATATATGTACACTGTCTGAATATTTCTCGTGCAAAAGAAGAAGAGACAGTTTTTTCAGCACGGGCGATGAAAGCTCAGATTTCCTTCGGATCCCTGGTACACTAAGATGCACTGTGGGTCGACTAAGACACCAAGGCGGTATCGATGGTTTAGATGCAGGAATGAAGCCCGAGTGAAGTTTCTCGTTGTACTTCACAATCATTTTAGCGAACAATGCTTGGGGCCTTTCTGAAGGCAACAGTGCAAGGTGATGGCAAGGAGCACGTGCGAAGTGTCTGATGTGCGTTCTCAGGACTTCTCCAACAATGTGAGTTTGTCTCGGATAGTCGCCAGCAATTGCAATTGTTTCCTCTGTTGACGTATATCTGAGCAGAGCAAGGCACACTCTCAGTGCTTGGGCTTGTACTGCCGGTAGAACACGAACATTGGTCTTGCGGGTATTGCTAAGCACGGGCAAGCTATATCCCAGGAAACCAAGAAATAAGGCCCTGTAGAGCTCCATCATTGCGTCTACTGACATCCCCCACGTCTTTCCCACCCGAAGCTTCAACAATTGGGAAATAGCGGTCAGGCGCTTCTTCATATAGGCCACATGCGGACTCCAACAGAGGTCCCTATCAATAATGATGCCCAGAAACCGGTGGGTTCTGGCGTACTAAATCAGCCACCCGCCGCTTAAGATGACATAAGGGGTCATTGCTTTGCGAGTGAAGGCCACCAGTGCGCATTTTTCTGGTGATATGCTGAGACCTTGTTTTAACAAGCAGTTGGCAATCATAGTTGCTGCTCTTTCAAGCCGGGAACGTATCTGAGGACGTGTGACTGCCGAAGTCCAGACACAGTAGTCGTCTGCGTATATTGAGATTTTAATGGTACTTGTCAAGTATTCAGCAAGGCCAATTAGTGCAAGATTGAATTGTGCCAGGATAAGAACTCCGCCTTGAGGAACACCCTTAGAAGTATAGCGTCGCGTAGTTGGGCTATCTTCTGTTAACACAAAGAATGATCTTGCAGCCAGGAAACTCGAAATTTACCGAAAGACTCGACCATCAAGGCCAACCACCGCAAGAGCACCCAAAATGGCTTCATGTAGTACATTATCATACGCGCCTTTCACATCTTGAAACAAAGCTGTAGATAGTCGCTTACGGGATCTTTCATGCTGAACGTACGAAACTAGATCAACGACATTTTTAATAAAACAGCGGTCGCGTCAAAAACCAGCCATAGAATTCGGATAAATCTTGTAGCATTCAAGATACGACTCCAAGCGGCCTAGTATCATCCGTTCCATTATCTTTCCTAGGCAGCTGGCCAATGCTATTGGGCGGTATGAGGCGAGTTCGAGTGGGGATTTGCCCTGCTTCAAGATGGGTAACAAGCGGCTTACTTTGCAGTCATCACGAACATTGCCATCTTGCCACGAGATCTTGTAAAGGCTCAACAGTTCTCTCCTTGCACCTTCCCCAAGGTTGCACAAGGCTCAGTACGGAATACCATATGGGGCCGGTGAAGTTGAGCGCCTGCAGAGAGCTAGTTCCACCTCGAGCTCCTCCATTGTAAAAGGGAGGTCCATGTGGTCACGGGAACGGGGGACGTCACTTATCACTGGAGAATCTGGACGAATGGCTTGGTTGGCGATGTGCGCACAAGAATCTTCTGCGACATCGATGTCTTGCCTCCTTTGAAACAGCGCGAGCGCTTCGAGTGGAAAACGCTGTTCCGTAGGGTGACGCAGACCTTTCACCGTTTTCCAATGTGTGAGAGTGGCTTGCGAGGGTCTAGTGATTGGCAAAACGTTGTCCATCGTTCCGACGCTAATCTATCCATGCGATGCCGAATCTCCTTTTGCATCCTCCTGGCTGCCCAATGATTGTGAATTTATTTTGTACGCCAATACCAAAGCTCCGCTCAGCGTCGAAGTGCTCGGAGTCACTCCAACTCTATGCCAAAGTCGTTTCGTGGGGAAGATATGGTCAACGTGTGAGTGGCGTTTTGCATTGTGCTCTTAATTGTTTGCTTTAACCATAGTCCTTCAAATTGAAGGACTCTGCTTTAACCCAGATCGTAGGCCATCGCTGCAAGACTCTTCCATGTCAGATTTGAAGTTGATCCATTGGACTGCTCGAATGGTCGTCCGTGGACTCCAAATCAGACAAGCCTTTGATGTTAAGATAGATTGGAATGTGATCACTTCCTCGTGTCTCAACATGTGGAAACCACTTGACGTATCTCGCGAGAGAGTTGGAGACAAAAGCAAGGTCGAGACAGCTGCCGTATGTCACCCCTCGAAGAAAAGTGGGGCTGCCATCGTTCAGGAGAGTAAGGCCATAGTTGTAGGCGATGTTTGCTAACCTGCGTCCTCTTGCATTTGTCCGCGTACGTCCCCATGCGTGATATGGTGCGCATTAAAATCACCTATGATGACCCATGGTGCAGGACACACTCTCAAAATATCCGCTAATCTTCTGGAATCGAGATTATTCGACGGCGATATATAAGCGCCTATGAGAGTAAACATGAGTTTGTTCTTTTTCAGTGATGCAGACATACTGATTGTCATCTTGAGGTGCAATTGGTTGCGTAACATACGTCAGCTCACGACGAACAAAGACGATGATTTTGCTGCACGCACCGTTTGTTGAAGACATGACAGCTTCGTACCCCCATAGCCTTATTGGTTTCGACAAATTGGGTTCACAAATGACGATGAGTGGAAACACGTTGGTAAACACAAACTGACGAAAATCTGAAAGGCGTGATTTTAGTCCTCTGACGTTCCATTGGATGACGGATGCAGCCTTGAATTCTTTACGAGATGATGAGGTGTGAGTAGCCATCTCCCTAGTTGAAAGATTCAAGCACTGGGCTAAAGGCGTCCCCTTCGTAATGCCTCACGGCGATGTAGGTGAAATGTAAATAAATAAATAAATAATAAATAAATACTCCAAGTGCACTTCGCGCAGATGCTGTCTTCATGTCGACTAATATCACTCGGATGGCTTCTATGAGGGAACGCAGCACCGAGATCACTTGACGATTCGTTTTAGGCAAATCTTCCATGGCTGGATACGGCTCTGGTGTGGCCGCAACCTGCTGAGGTTCCTTGGCAGAAGAGCGAGTCGGGAGCATGGGCCAATCCTCCGGAGAAGGAGGCTTCTCCGCTTCTTTCGTAAAAGTGGTGGGTCTTTTCATAGCCCTACTGGGTGGAACCAATAAAGAGTGGGAAGGAGCGTCTCGGGAATGTGCCTTCTTTAAAGACTTTCGATGATGCCGACGTGGACGCCGACGCCGGACTACTTCGGCTGCCTCCTTGTGTGTCGAGTTTTCTCGGGCCATTTGTCTGAGAACCACGTGCTCGTTTTGGATTCGAGGAAAGTCTTTCGACGAGGCAGCGTGAGGACCGCTGCAGTGGGCACACTACAGAATAGTCGCCCGACAGGCGTCTTCGGCATGAGGTTTAGCGCAACGGGAACACAGTCGTGAGTTGCGGCATACGCCCTTGACATGTCCTAGCCTGAATCACTGATGACATTGAAGTGGCTTTTGGATTAATGGCCGAACCGAATGTCGTAAATGTCCAACTTTAGCGTAGGACGGTATGCAGTCTCCCTTGAAAAACACTTTTACGTAACGCGTATTTCCAAGGCGCCGCACTTGCGTAATGACAGTTCCCTCGTTTGCAGGCTTGATGAGGGTAGGCAAGTCAACATTAGAAATGGCAATGTCGATGTCATAAATTACACCGGCGATCGATTTATTATCCATCGAGATAAAGGGGTGCATTTTAATGCCGCCGAGCTCAGTCATTTGCTGCAGCTGTGCTATAGCGCACTCATATTGTGCACGTCAATGGCGAGAATAATCTTCCTCGGGTTTATTCCTACGTCCTTTATTCGATCTGGCACCGCACATTCCAGAGCAACGGAAAGGGCTTGCCTGTTCAGAAGTAGTAAGTTGCTTGAGGGATCTTCCGGCATGAAGATGATAACGTGCGGCCAGTGTGCAGGCCTTGACTGTACAGTCGCTGTACTCTCAGGAGCTGATGCTGATGTACTGGTAGACCTTCTCCTCGCCCTCTTACCCCGGACAGGTATAAAGTCGTCATCGGATGTGTCGTCTTCCGACGTGGAATACAAATCAGTGTCTTCGGTGTCCCTGTGGGAGCCCGCTTGCTTCCTTGTGGTTGACGGGTGTGAGGACCTCTCACCAGGCGGGCCTCTGGCATTTTCCGTGGCCTCCACCGCAAGACGGGGAGGCGAGGCACCTCGAAAAATCTATTATTTCACTAAAAAAATACTGAGCGCAAAAATAAGCGTTCTTCTAAAGAGACACTTCTTCCTTCTTCTCCGGATTAAGCTTGCTCATAAAGTCTTTGGAGGGGTAAGACCCCGTCTGGATCATGCGAAGCGTGCTTGCTTGTGATCTATGGAGCTTATAATGAGGAAAGGGAAATGTCTGCCGCTCCCCTATATGATGATGTGATCTCATGAAAGGTAACGAGAAGATCCCTGCGGGCGAGCTCTCCCGAACTCACTCGAGAGACCAGCCCGCCGCGGCATGTGAAACCTCGCGCGCGGCCGTGGGCATATCTCGTTTGGGCTCATGTGAGGTACTACAAAGAGACAAAACTTAACAAATTAAAATCTACTCCACAATACACAACAAAACTTAAACGTGAATAGAAGAAATAAACACACAAAAACGTGGTAAAATTTCACATTGCCAGCTGCAAAATGTGAACGGAACAAAAATGTCGCAAAAAGCAAAAAAAAAAGAAGGAAAGAAATTAAACGCTTGCATCTCGACACATGTCGAAGGAAAGGTGTAGGAACGGCGAATACATCAGACGACTACGGAAAGCTATCACGGACTTGGCCAGCCGATAACGAATGACAGAAAATGAAGTGATCAGAAAGAAAAACGATGTCACCCAGGGGCTGGTTCCGATCGTTAAATGTAACCGGTATGAATTAAGGAGTAAGAAAACGTGTAAGCGTTACAAAAATGTACCCTTCCAACCTTGTGGCTGTGATCAACTCAAGATGAATTATAAATGGGAGGCGCAATGAGCTGAATACGTAGTGATGTATCATGGTATACCTTATGAAAAAGGCCAGTACAAAAATATTCGCGACGTAGTGATAAAGCTATAGTGAAGGCTGTCGAAACAGCAAAGCGCTCTTCTGCAAACACACGATGCCACACGAGACGAGTGGCTTCTTCCTAGAGCCTACGAGGTCTCGTCCGCCTTTCTCACACTCGGCAAGTGCACGGCGCCCATATGGCCCTCGCTCATTTACTTATACCTCGTCTCGTGGGAGCTTCTAGGTTTTATATCAGTGCACAGCGCATGGCATTGCTATTCGTTACCACCTCTGCTGCCAACGCCACCTACAAACAAAGTAATACCGATTGGCAGACTATACCGAGGCAGTTGCTTAGTCTATAGACTAGGCAACTGCCTCGGTATAGCCTCGGTATATGGGCGCATTATAAAAAAACGCAGCAACGACAAACCTCTCAATCATGATATGCATAGAAGGAACCGGTCGCGCATAGTGGGATTTAGCCGAGTTTTGTGACGCATACCCATTAACAATCGACCATGATGACGACAAGACACGCCCACAAGCGCCGACTCCAAGGTTAGGTGCTTCGTTCCTAAGAAATCGACATGTTAGCCACTCGTGTCCCTGGCTGAGGGCGTTTGTGACTTACCTCGTTTATATGTTTGCTTGTTATTTTGTTTTCTACTGGAGTACGAAAATGACGATCACGTCACCGAAAACCAGATGGCCTACATTTACCCAGTCCTCCCCTGCGGCGCCTCTCATATACGTATCGGGGTTTCGGAACATACAAACCCCACTTACTAATATTGTAACGAACAAATACAACGCCAAAAGCTAAAACAACTATTTATTTATGCCGAACTTGTGCCCGTCAACTAAATACACAAAGGTTGTCCTGAGCTCGCTAATGGAAAACCTCGTCCACATATTCTTTTTGCGTCTTGCCGCGTGCCGCTCCTTCAGAAAACCTCCAGCCTTCTTTTTCCAGCGCGTGGTGTGGTGACACGTGCAGCCAGCGTTGCACGGCGCGTTTAGCTTGACGCGTTTGCCTTGTCAGTTGGTGCGGCAGAATTCATAAGAGCAGGAAGCGGCGCAAAACTTCGGTAGGTGCCTAACAACGTGCGACAATATTTAAAAAATTAGCAGATTTCACGTACCTGGGCATCGACGTTATGCTAAGCATGTGGAGGGAAGGTGACCGTGTTGCAACCTTTTTACTGAGCGACATGTCATGAAATGACGATACAAATGTTGCACGCACAGACACATGTTGAAGAGTTGCAGATGTTTATATAACCAGCTGTTTGCACTTGCGCAACTATGCCAACTGGAACGTGCGTATTGGCAACACCAGAATCTGATAAGAAGCATTGATGCTCGCGAGAATGCTGGCCCTGGACACTACCACGTAAATCGACTCCGGCGCGTGACAACTAACCACAATTCATGTCAACCCGACGTGACGGCTGCATCAAAGGAGTACACATGTAACGTTTATAAAATAGACAGCACTGCAGCCTCTATTGACGTTTTACGAAGATTAGCGTCTATTTCAATAGTAGTTCCGAGATCTGGCGTAGCTGTGTGGTAAAATGCTTCATTGCCACGCAGAACGCTTAGGTTCGATTCCAGCTGTGACCCTGACTTTTATTCTTTGAATTCGTTGTGTCGACGCAACCGTTCTCTGGTATTTATAAGCGCTCACGCGTTAAAATTGCCCATGAGTGTCCTCGTCGTTCCTGGGTAGATACAAAGTGTCAACCACCTGTGGAACATAGCCGCATACCAGGGGCGCATGCCATGGGTATGTGCCACTGTCTGGTGGGAAGTGTTTGACGACGTACGCGACGGGATTGTGACATTATTCATGCCTTGACGAGCGCGTCATATTCGTCGAACCATCTTACCCTCCCATGCTAATTTTGGTTCACGCCCAGTTAAGGGGGTGACCACGAGAGAACCCAAACGTAAGCGTATAGATAGATAGATAGATAGATAGATAGATAGATACATAGATAGATAGATAGATAGATAGATAGATACCCTCAGAGTCGCCGAAGTTCGCTAAGAAATGCTTCGCATTTAGAACGGCGATGTCGATACGACAGTGACACTTCTGTGAAGCTGCATTGACGCGGCCATCGAGCGTTCCGTCTTCATTAAGATTCTTTAAGAACAATCCCGCAAAGCGAACAGAGCACTGCGTTTGTGACGTTCACGCAGTACTCTATTGTCAGCGCATCTCTGAGCACAGATCCACAACTGACACGTTCGCATACGTTAACCAAATCTTAAAGAGCTAATTTCAGGTTGCTACATATACCTATTTTTAGAGGTCATTAGCGGCCGAACGCATTGCAATCGATCCATTCCTTTCGGGCCAAATCACGTATCGGCAGAGCAATTAGCGAAATATATTTTCGCGTAGCTCACAGAACGCGCCTCTCCGCGCACAGATCTTGTTCTTCTCGTGTATGACGCTAAAGAGATCGCAACGACATGAATATCCGTGCAAGCTCTCTGCTGCCCGTTATATTGCTGTTTGCATTGACTGAAGCATTGGTGCCTGAAGAAAGGGTGAGATCTTTAAGCCTTTTGTTTAACGCGACAGCGTTAAAGAGCTCGTTTCGCAGCAATTCAAGTGTCGGTGTAAGGTTGGTTGAGAGCGAAAAATTGTGAAAGCTCATAAATTATACAATTTAATAAAATACAGCGGAACCTACTTTGGTTGGCTATGAAATCCGGGATTTCTACATTGCCAATTGTTTTGTTTGACAGACAGACAGACAGACAGACAGACAGACAGACAGACAGACAGACAGACAGACAGACAGACAGACAGACAGACAGACAGACAGACAGATAGATAGATAGATAGATAGATAGATAGATAGATAGATAGATAGATAGATAGATAGATAGATAGATAGATAGATAGATAGATAGATAGAGACAGGTAGATATAGATAGATAGATAGATAGATAGATAGATAGATAGATAGATAGATAGATAGATAGATAGATAGATAGATAGATAGATAGATAGATAGATAGATAGATAGATAGATAGATAGATAGATAGATAGATAGATAGATAGATAGATAGATAGATAGATAGATAGATAGATAGATAGATAGATAGATAGATAGATAGATAGATAGATAGATAGATAGATAGATAGATAGATAGATAGATAGATAGATAGATAGATAGATAGATAGATAGATAGATAGATAGATAGATAGATAGATAGATAGATAGATAGATAGATAGATAGATAGATAGATAGATAGATAGATAGATAGATAGATAGGAAATTGGTGGACAAGGAAATGGTCTGCACTTAATTCGAAATGGCCACTTTGGTGACATCAACGAAGCCACGGAGCGGTGGCCGAAGCGTCACGATATCCTGTGCGAGCACATTTCGGGAGGCTCATGACATATGCAGTCGGGGTAAAGCCAGCACCAAAACTAGCGTTTAAAAACATACCCTAATTAAGTTTTCGTGGTGTACTCACCCTTAGCAGTACATATTTTAGAATCTTGAAGGTATGCTACTTCATTTCATTTTACGCAGAAAAAAACACAGCAGAACTAATTTCGTGTCTGTATCTCTCTAATTTATCAAACGTAATTTCTTTTCAACACGCTGTGCCACCAAAAAAAAAAAGCCATAACAGCGCCCTCGTCTTCTTCGATGCAGCAGCTTCAAGGTGCTTCAAGGGTCCTTGAGAAGGCAAGATGGTTTGCCAACATGCTCGCTCCGACGACCAACGGTGCTCATCGGTTGTTTCGACGCCTCGGGCTTCCATCTTTTCTTGGAGGAGGAGGTGGAGGAGGAGGACCAAGCAGAAGGAGAGGCCCGAAGGTCAATCAGACCCATTTCCGATTCACTATTTAGCACTGGGCGAAGGAAACCACTGATAAAGGAAATCCGCGCATCTGCAAAAGTGAATCATGACGAACGGGCGGAGCAGCGCGTATCGTATAGATAGCCCTATATAACCCGATCATCCCCCTTTGAAACGTTAATTGAGTGACGAAGTGTAGATAAAAAAGAAACATTTATTCACCTTCCAGTAGTCTTAGGTGATAATAAGAGGATTTCTAAAAAAATCGCTAGAGTGTAGGTTATGCCTCGAAAGTGAGTCCAAGAACCCGCCATCCGACTGGTGGCAAGATGTCATCTTAACATGAGTAATTCTTGGGACATAGAGAACTCGACGTATGCCTCTGTGTTACAGGTTTCTTTGAGAAGCCTACAGTTCTAGACACATTTTAATGGAGATCCGACTACTCTTTTCAATCACCGGGAACAGAGATTCCTTCACCTATAATTTGCCTATGTCTACGTTGAAGTCTACAGTAAAACCTTTTTTGTGTGTCTCACATACGCTCCGAGTATAGCTATGCTGAGACCACGACGGAAAACAACGGCTAGGTCTTGAAGAGCTTGGCGCCCAGAAGGCAAGAAGTTAGAAAGAAATGAACCTACCAAAAATTGATGTGAGCTTAATTAACACATCTGCCTTCCTAAGTTAGTATCAGACGCAGGCATCTTTCCTTCGACTCTTTGAATAGGCCTGCGACTATGTGAATAGACAATTACTTTTACGTAAGCTAGATTTATACGGTGTACGAGGCGTTGCTTTAGACTTGTTTGACTCATACTTAAGTGAAAGGAAACAATACGTGTGTATAAACAATTTTTCTTCGACGACTAAACCTAACGATCTCGGAGTACGTCAAAGCAGTATTTTAGGTCCGTTTTTTGTTTAATTTATACATAAATGACATTGTATATATAGATCCTTCAGCAAAATTTCTTATTTATGCTGATAATACAAACGTATTTTTTGCACATGATGATACTGACCAGTTGATTCAAAGAGGAAATAATATATTAGAAAAGATATATAAGTGGGCATGTTCCAATGGGCTATTAATAAACACAGAAAAAACCAAAGCGGTTATGTTTCGAGCAAAAGGTAAGCAGGTAGAAGTAACTTCTCCGCTCTATCTCAATAAAAGTCTGATTGAAATGGTGGATAATGGGAAAACATTAGGTGTATTTTCAGACAACATATTATGGGACACACAAATAGAGCAAGTAGCGACAAAAACGGTACGTGTACTTGGTTTAATTTATCGAAACAATCATCTACTTCCGTTAAAAACGATTCTTATTATTTATCCCTCTTCGTTTATCTCCTATGTTAACTATTGCTTTATAGTATGGGGTGACACAACACAAACAAATATTGATCGATAAGCTCAGTAGACTTCGAAGCAGATTCCTAAAAGTTATCGCTAAGAAAGAATCTTATCAATCACTTGTATACATGCAATAAAAATATAAACTAATCATTTTTCAAAATCTTTACAATTACAACTATTGTAGAAGTATAAAAAAAGAGCTGAAGCCAAAAAACTGTGCTATCTGATTTAGCCAACCTACAAATTTCGGAGAAAAAATATGATACCCGTAAGCATAACCCCTGGTTAATACCACGGTCACGCACAAAATATAGTGATCAAGTGATACGCAATGCTAATCCCAGAATGTTGAATTACTTAAGCAGCATTGATGCAAATATAAAAAATATGACCACAAAAAATGCTGAATCATTGTTCTTAAAAATATTCATGATGTCGTTTACACTTTCGTACCAGTTTGACCTCTAATGTATTTATAACACATGTATACATAACCTTTTCATGGAAACTGCTGTGTCTCTTTTCGTTTATATTATGTAATTACATTATTTGACATGACCATATTTCTGTATAGTATGCTTTTTTTATTTGTATGCCAATGCTTTCGACCCATTCATTTTAGGCAGTGGGAGCTAGTCAGGGTGTTTTAATACAGATTTTACACCCGCTATCCTTCATGTAGTCTCAAACATGAAAATAAAGATTCAATTCAATGTTTAACGAGTGGAATAGCCTATTTGGTAATGAGGTCCTTCTAGCAGATGTTAACCTATTTCTTTTAAAAGTCGTGTCGTGAAGTTGCATGCATTGGTGTCTTACAAGCGTCAAACTTTAGTTGTACATGCTGCCATGGCTTCTATGCCTGTACTGTATTCATCGCTTATCTCTTAAAGCAATTGGAACCCTTCCTGCTGAAACACCAATCAGATGATCGCGGAATTATGAAATAATATATAAGCTAAATATGTTCTGTGTTCTAATTACCTTTGGCTGCCTCTTTCTACAGGGCCGCAGAACAGGAATGATTTGTAGAAGAGACAGCAACTGCGGAAACCGAGAGGCCTATTGTTGTGTGGCGAATGGTCACAATGACAAGGTTGGATTATGCCAAGATAAGCCTTTATTTCGGCAAACCTGTTCGCCAGACACTAACCTAAAGGGTCTGCACCTATATGCCTGCCCTTGCCAACGAGGTAGGCCAGTTTTGTTAGCTCTAATAATTGTTTATCGTGATGGCATGGACACTGTCGGCCTAATTTGGCGTCGCTGTCGGCGTCGCCACCATCATGTTCAGCATAAAGTGACAACACATGTTATATATATATATATATATATATATATATATAGTGAAAGCACGAAAGCGCATGTTCTTACTCACACTCGTGTAGCTAACAAAACTACACTACGCTATACTGGCACACCTCCATGCACGACCACCGAATCAACCGACTCAGCAGCAAACACGTCTAAATTATCCAATTCGCCAAATTCGTGAGCCTCGAATGAAGGAGCTTTTTTTCTGTAATAAGAAGTCTCGGAGGTTATACACTACCTAGTTGTGTTTTAAGCATTAATAGATGCCTCAGAAAATAGCCACAAAAAATGTGCCACACACACGCACACACACACAAACATTGTTTTTTTAGGCGTGTGTATGTTCTTCGTGACATTAGTTCAGGTGCGGCGGTACTTGTTTCTTTTACGCTCTCTTCATAAAACCCACTTGCATCTTTTTGTTTCAGGTTATACATGCTTCATATCCAGCTCTACTGCTCAGACAGGTACTTGCATTCTACAACCGTGATTTTGAAAGTGCAATGCCGAACACAGCGCACTTTCATTGAACTGCGCACCTGTCGAAGTCGTGAAGGTGAGAGTTTATAGGGAGTAAATAAAATATAGTACTTCGCTTGGAGCGCTCCTTTTCTAAATCAAACCTTGATGCTTGACGTGTAGCGCGCTAGGCTGCGTGGGGGAAAAAAGTTGCACCAGTAGTGTTAGGCTGAAGTGCTAAGTGGAGAGGGGGCCGACCTAAGTTATTAAACTGCTCAGCACAAAAAGTGATCACAATACACACAGAAATGACGAGGACTAGCGCAGACTTCCAGGTGAATTTTATTACAAGTGCATTCTATTCCCCTAAGCCTACAGAAAATAAAGCACCATATGTTCATGGAGATACCAGCAAACTAAAAAAGAAGAAAGAAAAGCAAAAATCAAGTAACTAGCCAGCAACACACCACTACACCACGGGTCCAACAATCTATATAGGACAGTTATTTTTCGATAATCATCGAAGCTCCTTAGAAATGGAACGCAATTAAACGACTGGGCGCCCGACTTCGACGCTGGCTTTCATCAAGGTGGGGGAGTGGGGAGTTGTTGCGGAGAGCGTCTGCTGCATTCGGTGGCGAGGCTGACTGAGCGGGTGAGTGAAGCGGTACGCGCGGCAGACCTGTATTGCCCGGCGCCTTTGCCCGCCGCCTTTGCCCGGCGCCTTTGCCCGGCGCCTTTTCCCGGCGCAGGAAGCTTCGATGGCGACGTCGACATCGGCGGAGCGTAAGCCTTTGGGGCTTTGCTCCTAAAAGAGAATGCAACACGTCCCCAAACAAATGGCCACAAAAAGACGGCGGCGAGACTGTTGTGACTGGCGCCCGAGATGAAGAGAGAGCGGCGCTCTTTTGATCTTCAAACCAGTAGCCGACCGGCCGCTGCCTATGACTGCCAGGCATTGTCCCTCCTAGCCGGAGGGTGAGACGTCGTGTCGCCACTGCGCTGTAAGCCGTTCGAGACGGGACAACAAATACAGCATCTTCCTTGGAAGAGACCGCGGTAACCGCCGCAAATCGCCCCGCTAATTAAGCGAGCAGTTCGGCGGACCCTTTGAAGTTTGCTGTCATGAGCTTGGGACCCCTTGCCCAGCGGCACACACACGACGAGGAAGAGCCCCGCTGGCGCGATCTTGGACAGAAGATCACGCCTCAATATTGTACGTTCACGTGGGCCGTGCACGCTCGTGCCCCCTCACAAGTTGTGTGTGATTTGTGATTGGACAGTAACCTATGCACGTGTTCCCTGATCTGGTGAGCCACCCGGCTCATTCGAGGGAGCGCCATGTAGAGGAACACCAGATTCGAATGCTCGCCATGGAAGAAGGAGCTCGTCATGTACAAGAGCTCACCTTGTATATAATGTAAACAAACCCTCATCAAGTCTCTCTTCCTCCTGCCTCGACAACTTCCTCCTGGACCTCCAGTGCCTGCAAACCCCGGTCGCAACAAGACGGAGACCCAGAGTGCGTACGACTGGTTATTATAGAAAACGGGAAAGGCAACGGTAGTGCGAGAAGACCTTAAAGCGATGAACGGCTTACGCCACCCACGTTCACGTGATCGTGACGCGTCTCTTCTTGGTTAACGTCGATCCTCTGTGCGCTGAGTCAACGTAAAAACCACATAGCATCGCCAAGCTAAAGCCTAGCAACGACTCAGAAGCAACCTCGAAAACAACCTCCACCACTTTGCTGATGCCTATGGAAACTAACCAGGAAGCAACCTGATTAGTTTTCAGAATCATCCAGTGTCACTGTTTCAAGACTGATGCGTTTCTGTACAAGCTTCAGCATTTTTTTGCGGCACGTGAAAACCGCGATGGTGCTGCGGCAATTATCGCTGTGTTTTAGCGTCATGTGAAGCAGCCTTAACGCGGCCATCCTTCTGTAATTGTAAGATGGAGTTCTTCAGAACTGCCCTGCAAAGCGAACTGACCACCCGACGTGCCGGCGTTTATGACGTTTACACAGTTCTTTATTGCTCGATTGTTTTAACGGCGGCCTAAGCACAGTTCCGAGACTGACGTGTTCGCGTGTGCTCATCAAATCTTCACCTATCAATTGAAATATTTCAATGTCATCATCATCATCAGCCTGACTACGTCCGCTGCAGGACAAAGGCCTCTCCCATGTTCCGCCAGTTAACCCGGTCCTGTGCTTGCTGCTGCCAATTTATACCCGCAAACCTCTTAATCTCATCTGCCCACCTAACCTTCTGTCTCCCCCTAACCCGCTTCCCTTCTCTGGGAATCCAGTCAGTTACCCTTAATGACCAGCGGTTATCCTGTCTACGCGCTACATGCCCTGCCCATGTCCATTTCTTCTTCTTGATTTCAGCTATGATATCATTAACCCCCGTTTGTTCCCTAATCCACTCTGCTCTCTTCTTGTCCCTTAAGGTTACACCTACCATTTTTCTTTCCATTGCTCGCTGCGTCGTCCTCAATGTCATAGTTAACTTTGATGCGTCATGTGCAAGCACCTAGCATGCTCATTTCAGGCCGCGATACACATCTTTTATAATATGCCATTAGCGGCCGGACTCACTTCTATCTGAACCATTTCGGATCAGATCATGTACGGACAGTGAATTTAGTGAAACATGTTTTGGCGTAGGTGACAGAACGCGCGCAGTTCCACGTAGAAATCTGCTTCTGCTCGTGTATGGCGTTAGAGAGATCGCAAAAAGATGGGTATCCGCGCAAGGTCTGTTCTGCTCTTTATATTCCTGTGGACGTGCACTGACGTATTGGTGATTGAAGATAGGGTAAGATCCTTCCTTCGTCCGAGATTCTAACACTCTTAGTCCAATACTCGTACATGGGAAACATATGGTGGTATGCAGTGAAAAACGTTTAAAACTCGCGACGTACTTTGTGAGCTGGGATTTGAAACCTAAAACTCCTGAGCATGTACAGTATCGAACCTTCGACCTGCGAACAATATGCAGCTGTAAACTTTCCAAGTGTGTACGTTGTGTAACCGTTCACTAACAAAGTTTTAGAAGACTCGGACCCTAAATCCTTCAATGTAAAATGCCCATCCCTCGACCTCCGAGCTTTCAAAGTCTGTAGGTTATAGCACCGTAAACTTCAGAAGCGCACGCACGTGCGTGTGTGTTGAGTGGGGCGGGAGGAAGAGAGATAGATAAATCGAACTGTGACCCTCCCAACCATATAAGGTATCCAATCCTCGACTACAGAAGCGTGCAAGGACTCGAACCGCAACTTTTCAAGCATGTAAAGCGGGATTTACACGAGGGAGAAATCCACAGAGAAGAGGCGATGATGGCGCATCACGTGACAACGACGTCACGGGTTAGTGTGTTGACGCGACCTCTTCATGGCTCCCCGGGGGAGGCGGGGATCGTTTCTCCGACCGGTCAAACGATCTCCTTGCAGCCGGGTATGTAGCAGAATTTCGGGTGAGTCTCTGGCCACATTGCAGCGCTCTCTCCTGCAGTATAGTGTACTATAATATGCACAGTAAAAACTTTTACTCCCAAAAGGGTGTGAACGGGTGCGTTTATACGGTAAAACACCCTTTGCGACACCCTTTAACACAAATGGTCGATTTTTAATAATCACCCCTCTATTTGGTGCTTGGTTGACTCGATAGCACCCTAAAATTTGCTCTTAGGGTGCTTTTGTGCCTGAGCAAGGTGTAGGTGACGATTGATCAGATAGAATATAGAGCAAAAGAAGAAAACAGAATTATAATATTTTTTTGGTTTTACGCCCCAAAAACCACGATAAGATTATGAGGGTCGTCCTAGTGGAGAGCTTCAGAGATTTTGACCATTTGGCGCTCTTTAACAGAAACTGATATCACACAGTGCACAGGCTTCAACCGTTTTGCCTCCGTCTTAATGCGACTGCCACGGCCGGCATCGAACACGCGACCTTCGGATCGGCGGCCGAGCAACGAAGCTACTGTACGAATATGAGGACCTTACGTTAAATGCCGGCCTAATTAACTTAGAATGGGTGAACATACTCTCCGAACACAGCAGAACACCAGCAGAAGCAAATCACGTTTCATCTATAGTGGCAATTAACTGCAATCCATGCTACGAAAGCTTTCCTTAGCGTTGGTTATAAGCTACATGTTTGCTATAAATTAGATACACACACATATTCGCCCGAATATGTGTGTGTCCGTGAGCCTGCGCATGTGTTCGTTGTAAGCGCGATTGTGTGTACAACCGTGCATTTGTGCGTGCACATGTGTGTGTATGTGTGAGTTCGTGCTTGTGTTAAGCGTGTCTCTGCACATTTGTGCGCCCGTGCATGTGTACGTTTACAGTCGCATGTGTGTGCGGCCGTATGTGTGTATACGTGTATGTTTGTGCGCCTGTGCATGGGCACGCGTGTGTATCAGCCCGTGCGCAATCGAATTTTGCGTGTGTGTGTGCGGGGGGGGGGGGGAGTGAGAAAAGCATTGCTTCTTAGTGTTTAACATCCCATACCTGTCCAGACTAGGAGTCTATATGAGAGGTGGCTTAATGAATGGCGATGGTCAAAGCACTGTACATGGACTATTCGTTACATAGCAAACAGCTGTACATTCTCGTACCTCATCATTGCTTATGAACTTGCTGTGGCAGATGATTAGGTACGATGAGGCTCTGCTACTCTCAAAAACGTGGGTTATGACCAATTCACGCCGAAAGCTGTAACTGCGCTTATGCACAACCATCGTTTATATTAACAAAATTTAAAAAGAACGTAACTTGCCTTCGCTACAGGTGCTTAGCTAGCTCATTCGGCAACCATATGGAATTGTGTGCTGATCATGTGGTCAGCAATAAGTTTGGCAACAACCTCGGCATTCGTGGCGCGTGACAAGCCTTCTAAACATCCGCGACTGTGGATTAATTTGTTCCAGCTACGACTAGGCATTCAGTGTTTGTGGCACTATATACGGAATTGCCAGACACGGACCACGCGAAAAGAAATTCCTCTGGAAAGAGGTGTAGCGATGCTCTCTCGCTAATCCCACCGAGGACGAAATAATTATTGTTTCTGGCCGTTCCAGGCAGCACTTTGTTTTCCGGAAGATTTGCTTCACTATTGTTCGCCAACTGCAGTCGGATTCCGTAAAAATACTCAAAGAACGCGAGGCTGTAGAATATTCTGCGCCGCTGTGCGGCTGGGTGGAAGGAGAGTTGCCATTTACAAGGAGCCATTCTCGAAGCGCAATTCGATTGTCTTCCGTGTCGAAGCCGCCGCCCGCCGTATGCGTCATAGCGTTTGCCTTTCGGCGCCCTCTTGGCGGGTTTCCCGCTCACCCAGGCAGGGTCGCCCTGGCAACGGCCGTGTAGACAGGGAAAGAGTTGCGTCGACAGCTGCGGCGCCGCCGCCAGTGCCTCCTCTTTCTCTCTCTGTCTCATCCTGCTTTCAAATGCGTTGCGTTGATCCGGGGTCTTGGTCACTGTGCGAGTTCCAGTGAACAGGCGCATCGCCAATGGTGGTCACGCATGACTCCGTGTTCGAAGTGACGCTCGGATTAAGGAATATTCGTGGAGCGGCGGACACAGACAACGTTGGCCTGTTAACGGTGAGTGTACTGTTTTTGTAGGTAGTAATCACACAGCGCTAGCTGCATGAGGCGTGTGTCGTCGCGCATGAGCAGTGTTCTTGTACTCCGTATAAAAGCAGCTGTAGCACCTTAAAAAAATTCAGTTGACAGTCGGTGCTCTTTCCTGTCCTTTATGTCTCTTCCTGAAGTTGTCGCGTTGTGACTAGAACACAACAACAACGAACCAATTCGCCCAAATTAAACTCTTGTTACTTAACATGTAGACCGAGTTTCGTACAGGAAGAAGGAGCAGTGCTTTTAAAATAAAATTTTTCACACACATCTACGCCATTTCAGCAAGTTCAGAAGGCAGCCACCTGACCATATATTATTTCTCCTAAATATTCTAGAAGTTCACTATTTTCAATGCTGCACAAGTTTTTCGAATACATTTGAGATGGTCGCCAAAATGCACGCCACATTTGGCATGAAATGACCCAGCTGTGTCATTAGCCATAATTATGCATTGTCTCTTGTTTTTTGTGTGTCTTGACTCACGTTCGAGTTCGTTTTAAGCTTATTCTGTTTCTGATCCTTGTATTGGTTTTTTAAGTATTCGCTGAAGTTATATATGCGAAAACCCGCATATGTTTGCTTGTACATGATTTCTCATAACCAATCGTTATACATCTAGGAATACAAAGCTTAAACCTCAGTGATTGTATACATTCGAAAACACTATCGGTATATCTTTTCGTGTGCATCACTTCTTTGGAACGATTGTGTACATGAAGGAGTATTAAACCTAAACCATTGGGATTGTAAATACTTGAAAGAAATATGGGGATATATTTGCATGTATTTCATTTGTAGTCTCTATGTACTTGAAGCAGTATACTAAACTGAAACGAGTGTAATTGTATCTTTCAAAGAATTGTCAATAAAGTGAAACTGAAAAAAAATATAATAAACATTTGAGGTGTTGCGTCTGTGGTGTACGTATACGTGAACATGTTACACGTCTGGTGACAAAGTTGAGTGGCAGAAAAAGTTTACAGCAATGGCACCAACTACTAAATATGTTTCATTTGCCTATTAAATGAATGCAATATGCAAGGGCAGCAAGGCTTAGTTTTCTCTAACGCACATTATGCATATACTGTGAAGTATATATTGATTCGGCAGAAGTTCATACACGATTGTACGTGTTTATATTATTGCCCACACGGTATGAATGGAGCTCGACAGGTGACGCACCAGTGCTAATCAGGACCACTTTCTTCAAGTAGTGTGTAATCAGTGCATGCTGATATCTATTAGTGCAGTCTAAAAGAATACTGGCATCTCTGCCATGGGCACTCAACACCCTTGTGCACCCCTCTCGCACCCTCCTCAGTGTGTGTTAAAAGAGTGAAGGACATTGAAGGCACCCTTCTTTAAAGGTGTTTTCGTAACACCCTAAAGTTTTTTTACATTTACACCCTACTCTAAGGGTGCATGGAAAAGCACCCATTATAGAAGGTACTGAATTAACACCTTACGGTGTCGTCCATAGGCAAGCCTTTTACACCAATTTGGGTGTAAACATGTTGGGTGTAAAAAAGTTTTATATATATATATATATATATATATATATATATATATATATATATATATATATATATATATATATATATATATATATATATATATATATATATATATATATATATCCTTAACGTATACTGCGCTCCGAAACTGCCGAATGTTTCATCTTCGGACCTCTTTATCTGCGTGCTAAGAGTTGCGGGGAGGGACCCCCTGCTGATCGTTGGTGACTTCAACACCCCCAGTCGTGTTTGGAGGTACCACCGTGAATAGAAGAGTGGGCGCAAGCTGGCGGAACTTGCGTCAACGCTGGGCCTTACTCTTCACACCGACCCGGTCCGCCCAACTCGGATAGGCAACTCTGTGACACGAGATGCGTGTCCAGATTTGGCCTTTACCCGCAACATTCAGTACGCAGAGTGGGTCAACACGGAGGAAACCCTTGGTAGCGACCACTGCATTTTGAATACAACAGTCCGGACCAAACCATTGGCACGTCCCATATATAAGACCCGGCTCCCAGTCTGGTCAAAATTTGGGCAAAATTTGGGCAAAATTATAACATGGCGAGATCGATACTCGAGCGAGGCTCCGAAACGTGGTCCCACGAATTGGTTAGTAACCTTCACTCCACTAAAACCAAAATTCAGCTTTGAGAGGCGGTCTCGGACGTGGATAACTACCTCCTCCGCCTCTGGGAAGCACGGCATTGCTTGGTTCGCAGATGGCACCAACAAAAGCATAACCGAAAACTTAAAGCTCGAATTGCCGAGCTCACCATGAAGGTGGCCGAGTATGCGGCCCAACTCGCATACGCCAACTTGGCGAAAAAATGCAACATGGCAGTGCGCCAGATGTCCGGCGAAAATACTTCGCGCGATCATAGACCCAACAGAGACCCGCACCGAAACTGAAACACTTACAAAAAGCAATCCATCTCTTTTAAGGTAATGCAACCCAGCTGGCGCAGAAATTGAGGGACCAATATCTTTGCTCCACACAGGACCCGCGTGGATCGGCATACTCCTACGCGGGTGCGGAGGACGTGGAACTGGATCACCCATTCAAGCTCTTCGAACTTAGAAAAGCTCATGACTAAAATGAAATGTGGCATCACTCCGGGTCGGGACAATATTATTGTGAAAATGTTAACTAACCTTCCTGACCCGGCTTATGAATCACTATTAGATTACTTCAACTCAGTTTGGTCAGGGGAAGTTCCACTCCCCATGCAGTTGAAGACTGCCCTAGTCGCATTTATAATAAAACCTGGAAAGGCCGTGAACACAGACAACCTTCGCCCCATTTCCATGACCGTCATGTACGGGCAAACTGATGGAGGCGATGGTGCAGGATTGTTTGTCTGATTTCATGGAAAATCAACTTATTTTCGCAGATTAGATACACGGGTTTCGCCCATACTGATCCGTGCTAGACATTGTCCTTCAAGTTAATTGGGATATCCAAGACCCTGTTGCATGCCCTCACAGCGACAAGGTTGTACTCGCCTCGGACTTGAAGGGGGCGTTTGACAATGTAATCCATGAGGTAATTCTAATACAACCTTACACAAAGTGGCTGCGGCTTGAGAGCATTCGGATACATTGAGCAGTTCTTAACCGACAGACAATCCTACATATTAATAAAGGACAAGGAGCACGGCCCTTTCCCCTTAGGAACTAGAGGTACACCACAAGGTGCGGTGCTGTCTCCTTTATTATTCAATCTGGCCATGATGCACCTGCCAGCTCAACTGGCTGATGTTCCCGGTACACATCATGCGTCGTATGCCGATGACGTCGCCATCTGGGCCACGCAGGGTGCACTCGGAGATATTGAGGCGAACCTGCCGCAAGCCGCGAGCATAGTCGACTCCTATGCCCACCAGTGCAGCCTTCAGTGCTCACCATCCAAATCAATATTCGTGTACATACGCCCCTCACCCAAGTGCAAGGCAAAATTGAACTCTCACTGGAGAGACTGGTCCAATCACTGAACAAAAAGAAGCCCGGGTACTCGGGGTCTTTATTAATCAAAACAGACGGTCAGACACCACATTGGCCAAACTCCGGAAGGTGGGTGACCAGGTGGGTCGCATGGTCCGCCGGGTGATAAACGCGGGGGGCTACAGTGCAGAGATGCCGTGCGACTGGCACATGCATTTGTAACAGTAGAACCTTATATTCTACGCCATACCGCCACCTGCGGAAGCAAGACGAGGATGTACTTGAAGTCATCCTTCGCAAAATTGTAAAGCGCGTCCTCAACCTCCCCGTGAATACCTCTGACGAGCGCCATCTAAGCCTGGGGATGGTGAATACGTTTCGGGAGCTTCGAGAGGCCCACCTCACAAATCAGTACACTTGACTTTCACAGACGGTAGCGGGGCGCCGCCTATTAGCCGGCCTACACATACAACACATTCGCATCACGGAAGATCGCGTTCAACTCCTATTCGAGTGGAGATGCGCCCTCCATGCGCAGTTTCTTCCGAACATTATGACAAAGGAAGACCACAGTGGTCGGCGCCTGGCGTGGGCGGAAGCCCTGGCCCGCTAATATGGACCGAAACCCGGCGTTATCTACGTTGACGCCTCCGGCCCACACCCTAAGGGCTGGTAAACGGCCGCTGTCGTACGCGAGAACCAAACAGTTAACGGGCTCACGTTTCGAGCCCGGGACATAATCCATGTGGAGAAAGCCGCCATTGCATTGGCCGCTTGCCACCCTAGATTAAAAACCATCATCTTCGATTCTCGAAAGGCCTGTCGAAACATCGTGAATTGCAACGTTCGGACTACCAGGGAACCCCTGCACCCCGCTGTATAGTACGGGTTGCTGCTCATATGGGAATCGAAGGGAATTGTTATTTTTGATTTATATAAACGACCTTCCTAACTGTGTTGAGTTTTCAACCAATAAATTATTTGCTGATGATTGTGTGCTGTATTCCAATATACCTAACCCAACTGATTCTATCAGACTTCAGAATGACCTAGATAACGTGTCTCTTTGGTGTCGTGACTGGCGGATGAAACTTAATTCAACAAAATGTAAAAGCATGCGTGTATCTCGAAAAACTTCAGCTTCTAACACTTGCATGTATCTTCTTAATGATGCTCCCTTATCATCAGTGCACTCGTATAAATACCTTGGGCTTAACATTACCAACAATCTATCCTGGCAGAAACACGTCGAATACGTCACTAATAATGCTAACCGCATGCTCGGATATTTGCGACGAAACTTTTCTTCCGTACCCATGTCAGTGAAACTAAACCTTTACAAAACGTTAGTACGCTCTAAACTGGAATACGCATGCGCCATCTGGGATCCCGGTCAAGTAACTCTAACTCTCACTCTAGAAGCCGTTCAAAACCGTGCAGCCCGTTTCATTTTGTGCAATTATTTCCGTCATGCCAGCGTCACAGCCATGAAAAAAACTCTGAATCTAACCGACTTATCGTTCCGTCGAAAATGCTCTCGCCTTTCTCTTTTTCATAAAATTTATCATTACAATCCATCTTTAAAAGAGAGCCTTCTCTCTTCCCCCTCTTACATTTCACCTCGTTTCGATCATTGCTTTAAATTAGGTGTGCCATTTTGCCGAACAAACCACTACAGTGATTCCTTCATTCCGAGAACAAGCAAAGACTGGAGCGTCTTTCCGCTGCCACCGCATCCCTCATCGACCCTGCAAACTTCAAACTCTCTATTTTGCAGCAATTGTAACATTTCGCTTACTTTTAGATGCGGAGCATCTTATACTCGCGCCTTGTAGCGCGCCGTCCGCACCGCTTCTCGAACATTCGACAGCTGACGCGCGCGCATGCGCCGTCGCGCCGTCGCCCACTCTTCCACCATCTGTGCATCCCTTCCTCCTCTACACACCGCGCGCGCTTCACTCCTCCACCATCTGTGCACCCTTCCTCCTCTACACACCGCGTTCGACATCTACAAATCTCCTGATTCTCCAGTGGACGCGCATGTGGCGTCGCGCTTCGAGAACATTCAACAGCTGACAGTGCATGCGCCGTCGTGCTGTATATATACTCAAGGTCGGCGCTCGCTCGCTCAGTTGCCGCTCGTCGGTTGGTTTGTACGGCGCGTCGACGTCCAAGGTCGCGGTGAAATGAATTCCAACGAATCCACAAACACAATGATCGACGTCCCTTCGACCAGCGCCGCCCTTTCGCATACGTGTGTACGTGTTCACTCATTTAACACCCCCTCCTACAACCACGTTAACCAATTTAGCCATCGACCCAAGTAAGTCGCAATTTAACACCCCATTTCACAACCACGTTAACCAATTTAGCCATCGACCCAAGTAAGTCGCACTTTAACACCCCGTTAACCAATTATATGGTCCGCATCCTCCTCAGTGTTCCCCCGAGGGAAGCTGCGGGCAATTTTTTTGTTGTATAACCCCCACTCCTTTCTGTAAAGCCTCCGGGAATGGAAAGTATTCAAATAAATAAATAAAAAATAAATAAGTGAATCAGCCGACGCCGACGCCCGCGCTCTCTCTCACCGGGCATTCCCACTTACCTCCCCGGATTAGAACGACCTTGAATTTAATCCAGTGTATTCTTTCCGCAAAATTATGGACTATTACCAATTTGATCACAGCATTTATCCACGCCCATGCAAAGGCCTAAGTAAAGCAGAGCAGTGGCTTTCACTCCAACTCTTCACGAAAACTATGCTGTGCCCGGCAGACCTCAAACATTTCGATGTTTGAGGGCAACGAGCCCAGGCAGCAGCCGACGCCATTGGCGTCGGCTGCTGCCTGGGCTTGTTGAACCAAGGTGGGGATTCCTAGCTGCCGTACTAGGGATCCCCACCTATTCGTTGTGGGTGCCGTCCTCTTATGAGGCGGTTGCTGCATTCCTCCTTTTTTGTTGTCAAATGTATTTACCACCACCCCAAGATTCGTGTGGTGAAAAGTGGATTTCAAGAGGCCGCGTTCGTCGCGTTGCAGCGCATTCCATCCCTCTTATCCGTGTCGAACGTTTCAAAAGCTCCCAGCCACCAAGGTGACGTTGAGGGAAGGGACCTGATGTTTTGAAGGAACCTAACAAATCTAAACCCACCCGATGAAACGGCTCGGCTGAGACTTCAATAAGATGAAGGTGACCGGCAGGGAGAGACGTAAGCTTTTTCGGACGCTGGCACAGGTCACACGCTGCAACGTAGCGGCGAACGGAACGATATAGGACCTTCCAGAACACCCGTCGGCGGACGCGGTCTTAGGTTCTGGAGACACCTAAATGTCCAGAAGTTGGGGCGTTGTGAAGTTCTTGCAAGATGTTCTTGCGCAGATGACGCGGGACGACGAGCAAAAGTTCCGTGCCATCGGGCTGTAATTTGCGGCGGTACAAAACGTTGTCTTGAAGAAAAAACAGACTCAGTGAAGGGTCTTTATGACCGGATTGAAGACGTTCAATCAACGATAGCAGCGATATATATCAGCGTTGTTCGTCGGCTATGTGAAGAAAATATGTTATGGCTAGGATGTTGGCATCAGCTTCCAACTCTGAGGAGTTGGGTGGATCAACAGGGTGTCGAGATAAGCAGTCGGCATCGCTGTGAAGCTTTCCAGACTTGTACACTACAGAGAACTTGTACTTCTGCAATCGCAATGCCCATCACCCGAGTCTTCCTGTACGATCCTGAAGGGTTGACAGCCAGCACAGCGCATGGTGGTCTGTGATGACTGCAAACGTGCGTCCACATAGGTACGGACGAAATTGTGCGATAGCCCAGATTAGAGCCATGCACTCTCGCTCAGTAACTGAATAGTTCCTTTCCGACTGCGAAAGTAGGCGGCTGGCGTGTGCTATGACACGGTTTGTGCCGTTCTGCATTTGTGCGAGTATTGCCCCTATGTCATGGCCACTTGCGTCGGTGCAAAGCTCCGTTCCAGCGGCTGGGCAAAAATGAGCCAACACAGGTGGTGATGTGAGCGCAGAAATCAACGACGAAAAGGAATGTTTTTGGTCTTCACGCCAGGGAAAAACCACGTTCTCTTTTTTAGAAGATCCGGGAGGGGCCGAGCAATTTCCGTGAAGTTGCTGAGAAAACGGTGGAAATATGAACAGAATCCCAAAAAGCTGCGGACATCTTGCGTGGAACGTGAAACCGGGAACTAGCGCACAGCGCGGACTTTATCAGGGTCGGGTCGTACACCAGCGTCAACAAGGTTGCCAAGTAGCTTTATCTGACGGCGTCCAGAGGTGCGGTTATACGCGTTAAGCTGGAGGCCAGCACAGCGAAAAGCGTCAAGAATGGCTGACAGACGTGGAAGATGGCCTTCAAAGGTTGGCGAGAAAACGACGACATCGTCTAGATAGCACAGGCACGTAGACCATTTAAAACCGCGAAGGAGGGAGTCCATCATGCGTTCAAAAGTTGCTGGCGCATTGAACAACCCAAAAGACATGACTTCAAATTGATAAAGCCCGTCCGGTGTTATGAATGCCGTCTTCTCGCGGTCGTCGACTGAAATTTGCATATATCCAGATCGTAGGTCCAGGGAAGAGAAATACTTGGCACCTTGAAGGCAGTCAAACGCATCATCAATTCGAGGTATGGGATAGACATCCTTATTGGTCATTCGATTGAGGTGGCGATAGTCGACGCAGAACCACCAGGTGTTGTCCTTCTTTTTAACAAGCACAACAGGTGATGTCCAACGACTAATTGAAGGCTCTATGACGTCTTTGTTGAGCATTTTCTCTACCTCCTTCTGAATTATTTGGCGCTCTGAAGGAGACACACGATACGGACGCTTATGAAGGAGACTGGCGTCGCCAGTGTCGATACTGTGGGCTACGATGCTCGTGCGGCCCAAGAAACGGTCGTCGATATCAAAGATGACGAGGTAACAAAATAGAATACCACGGAGCGCTTCAACTTGGGACGGCGACAGGTTGTTTGATATTATTTTGTCAAGGAAAGCTCCATTCTGTGCGGCTGCGACAAGTTCGGCTACGGTCTTGATGTCAAGAGTGAGAGATGAAATTGTAGATTGCTCCAGAGTGGAGAGTTCTGCTAAGGCAATAAGCTTGAGGAATGACCTGGGTCGACACGGAGAAGCTGAAAACAGGGAAAAGCGTCTTGTTGTCCCTAATCATCACTATAGCATGAGTAAGTATGATGTTCCGGGAAAGGGTCAGGTCAATGAGTGGAGCTGCCAAGTAGTCGCCATCAGGAACAGCTGGAAACGGCGACATAGCAAGGTACACAGCGGCCTGGGGCGGTAATCGTAGACACTCCACAGACCGTAGCCGTGTGCGAGCTGCAGGAGGGACATCAGAGTACAAAAGCAGCTCTAGCTGTAAAGTGCCGGTTGAGCAATCGATGAGGGCTGAATGCGCGGTGAAGAAGTCAATGCCGGGAATCACGTCGTGTAGGCAAGCGTCTAGAACAGCGGAGAGGACTGAAGTATGAAGGCTGGCAACAGTGACGCAGGCAGTGCACATACCAAGAACTGATGTTCGGCTGCCGTCGGCTACTCGCACAGTCGAAGACATGGCAGGGCTAAGAACTTTTTTCAGGCGGAATCGAAGACGTGAACTCATAACCAATATGTGGGCACCAGTGTCTATAAGAGCTGTAACGGTCAGGCCATCGATAAAAACACCAAGTAAATTTCGTCTGGAATTAGTGGTCGGTAGAGGTTTTCCCGTCCTAGTTGTTGATGCAGCGCCACCTCCAGGAGCTGCATCTGTTAAATTCCCGAGAACTGCCCAGAATGCGCCAGTGATGGGGAGCAACGGCGTTGATAGGAGCGCGACTCGCGACCCTGGGCGCGACGGCGAGCGGCTGAACCAGGTTCTCTGGGCGGCGACATCGGCGTAGGATGGTTCGGAGCGTAGCGTAGGATGGCTAGGTGGGAGGTCCTGAAGGTGGTCATCGGCAAAACGAGATGACGAATACTGCCCACAATCCTGTCGGTGGTCGTCTAGAAAACGTGGCTGGAAAGACCATCTGTTGCGGCAGTGGCGGGAAATGTGGCCAACACGATGGCAAGAGAGGCATATCGGTCGATCATCTTCTGTGCGCCACTCAGATGGATTTCGGTATCGCGATGAGAGCCGCAGGACCGACGCGGCAGCAGCAACAAGTGGGGCGGCGTGGTAGTGAGAGTTATGAGCGTTAAGATTCGTGGGCTGCGGTGTGTGGCTGGAGTTTTGGGGAACTAGGACGCCCATGTTGGCGAACTCTTGTCGCACAACAGCCTGAATAAGAGATATTGGGGCTAAGTTGTCACGCTCAGGGGGTTGATAAGCCGAAGGAGCCATGGCTTCCAGCTACTGGCATGCAATTCTTGTAATGTTGGGAGGATTCACGAATGGACGTGGTGCCACAGGATCCTCGCAGGAAGAAGTTGCAGCGGTGTTCTGGAGTCGGGAAAAGCATTGAGTGCTTCTCCTGCTTTTGGCTTGTTCGAACCACCGACATTCACTGACAACTGGGTCAATGGTGGTACAGTTTTTGCAGATCAGGATGTTGAAGGCATCGTCAGCTATGCCCGTCAACACACTGCTGACCTTGTCTAGTTCGGTCATGTCTTTGTAGGCCTTCCGACACAAGGCGAGCACGTCTTGGATATGTGTCACGTACGACTCGGCGGAAGATTGAACTCGTGATGCGAGTTCTGGCCTGGCTGCCATTTGTCGAGCGACTGACCGGCCGAACAAGTCGCGGAGCTTCTGCTTGCACACGTCCCAACTCGTCAGGTCTTCTTCGTGCGTCTCGTGCCAGGCACGTGCAGCAGTTCGCAGGTAAAAGATGATGTTGGCCAGCATAAGAGTCTCATCCCACCTGTATTGCTTGCTGACGCGCTCGTATAAGGCGAGCCACTCGTCAACGTCAGTTGTGTCGGTGGCACAAAATGTACCTGGATCGAGAAGATGGGAAAGGATCACAGGTGACGGAGCATGCGTAGACTGAACGGACGGCGCACTGCCTTCGGGCATCGTGGCTGGACGAAGCTGACGTCCGCTACTGAGATCCGGAGTCGGAATGTTACCCAGCACTTCCACCAAAAATATGTAACTGGGAGTATTTAATAAGTTAACGCCAGTTGGACTAGCACTGCACACAGTGTGCAAGGATGCAGGACAACAGGGCAGTCGAGACACAGCCCCACAACAACATCGTCGTCTTCATTCCTTCTGCGTCATTTCTGCACCCGTGCCTGAGGTACCATTCTATACCCGTGACAATATAATTCCCAAGGACATATACGCACAACGCCATCTATTCAGGGGCGTGGCCAGGGGGTGGCACACCGGACACGTGCCCCTCTCCCTTATATTTTTTGACATGGTATAGAAGCCACAAATGACAATTTTAAGGTTGTGCCCCTCCCAAAATCAAGGTGCCCCCCCTCCGAAAAAATTTCTGGCTACGCGCCTATTTCTATTAGTCAACTCATAAACTATAGGTGGCTACATACTGCTGCTGCTACTACTATTACTACTACTACTACTACTACTACTACTACTACTACTACTACTACTACTACTACTACTACTACTACTACTACTACTACTACTACTACTACGATTGCAGAGGAGGGAACGACCCACGGCCTAAGGAGCTTCGCCCCTAAAAACACCCCGTTAGCAAACTAGAGCAAACACAAGTCATCAAAAACCTGGGGAGCTGCGAAGCACTTGGGGACGGGTGTTTCAGCTCCTGACACGAAAGCTGTGGAGCAGCGATGCGCGCCGTGTCATCAGAAAGATTTCTTTGATTATCCACTTGGTGCGCAAAGCCTGCAACCGCAGGGAAAGGCCATTTCCGCTCCACTGCATGCCGTCGTTGAAAAAATACGTAGGAATGCAGCTAACACTAAGGTGGTGATGCTTCATCACATGCCCGGTTTTAGATCCCTACGGCGTGTAGAAAAGGGTGTTTCAACTGCACCGACGTCGTCGGCTATTGGTCGGGCTAACTGTTGCTTACGTCATTTTTAAAGGACCGGGGGTGGTCAGTGGGATGTACCCAATGTGGCGCATGTTCGTTATTGGGGTGCACCGCGAATGTATGACACACACCAAGACGACCAGAGAGATGCGACATGCCGAGCCCCTAACGTACTTTGCACCTACTTCCATAAGGCCATTTATTTATTTATTTATTTATTTATTTATTTATTTATTTATTTATTTATTTATTTATTTATTTATTTATTTATTTATTTATTTATTTATGTTACCATCAATCGCCGAAGCATTACAGAAGGGAGTGAGTTACAACACATACAAATTCAAAACAAAGAAAACATGTCATATTACACAAGAGACAGTCAAACAACTTTAATTTCGTACCGAGAGGCCAGGCAGTGGGCCAATTAAGTAGGTCCCCTCCCAGCCGTCGGCCAGTCCCATGTCGGAACAGAGAGGCCATGCCTCTCAGCACGTTCACGGGGCGTCTGGACAGACTGAAGCTGGACGTCCTGTCCGGAGTCTTCCATTGGCGTCGTCCAATACACTCCTCGGTTAAAGTCCTGTAACGCAGGGCACTTCCAGAGCATGCGACTCGGAGAACGATATTCACCACAATCCGGGCAAAGTGGATTGACTTCCGGATTAAGCACGCTCATAAAGCCTTCGGAGGGGTAGGTAGACCCCGTGTGGAGCATGCGAAGCGTGCTTGCTTGTGATCTATGGAGCTTATAATGAGGAAAGGGAAATGTCTGCCGCTTTCTTCTGTAACGAGACGTCATCTCGTGAAAGGTAACGAGAGGATCACTGTGGGCGAGCCCTCCCGAACTCACTCGAGGGCCCAGCCCGTCGCGGCATGTGAAACCTCGCGTGCGGTTGTGGGCCTATCTCGTTTGGGCTCGGGTGACGTATTGCACAATACACAAAACTAAACAAATTAAAATTTACTCTATGAAACGCAACAAAACTGAAACGTGAATAGAAGAAAAAAACAAAAAACGCGGTACCAGCGGCAAAACAGTATTAGCGGCAAAATGTGAACGTAAAAAAAATGTCGCAAAAAGCAAAAAAAAAAAGGAAGGAAAGAAATTTAACGCTTGCATCTCAACACATGTCGAAGGAAAGCTGTAGGAACGGGGAATACATCAGGCGACTACGGAAAGCTATCACGAAGCAGGTCAGCCAATAACGAATGACAGAAAATGGAGTGATCAGAAAGAAAAACGATGTCACCCTGGAGCTGGTTCTGTAATTAGTATGAATTGAGGAGTAAGAAAATGTGTAAGCGTTACAAAAATGTACCTTTAACCTTGTGGCTGTGATAATCCGAGGTTATATTATTTCTCTGCCTTTATTTGCTTTGTTTGTGTCCTTTTGCTCTTCCTGCTTGGGCCCCTGTTTGGGCCTGCAGTATTTTATAAATAAAAATAATAATAAAAAATAAATGGGAAGCGCAATGAGCTGAACACGTAGTGATGTATCATGGTATACCTCCTGAAAAAGGCGAAGACAAAAATATTCGCGACGTAGTGATAAAGCTATAGTGAAGGCTGTCGAAACAGCAAAGCGCTCTCTTGCAAACACACGATCCCACTCGAGACGAGCGGCTTCTTCCTAGAGCGTACGAGGTCTCGTCCGCCTTTCTCACATTAGGCAAGTGCACGGCGCCCATATGGCCCTCGCTCATTTACTTATACCTCGTCTCGAGGGAGCTTCTAGGTTTTATATCAGTGCACAGCGCATGGCATTGCCATTCGTTACCGCCTCTGCTGCCAATGTCACCTACAAATAAAGTAATATCGATTCGCAGGCTATACCGAGGCAGTTGCTTAGTCTATAGACTAGGCAACTGCCTGGGTATAGACTCAGTATATGGGAGCATTATGGAAAACGCCGCAACGACAAACCTCTCATTCAAATTATTATTCATTTATCTATTTTTATTTATTTTATTTATTTTATTTTCACCAAAACAGATACAATGGCGAAAAATGGGGAGACGGCAAAAAAGCTGCAGTTATTGCCACTTGACTAAGCACCGTCCACCCTACGTCAGCAATGGCAGGGTAAAAAAGAAATACAATAAAATGAAAAAAAAACAAATACTATAAAGCAAGTAACGATACAAGCAAAAGGCAAAGTAAAAGACAGGCCAAGGTATACGAACAAAAAGGAATATTTCATAAACACATGAGCACAGTGATTCGCAGAGTATGTATCATCGCTTTCGTACATAAGAAAGGTACACAATGAGGTTACACAAAAGAAATAAAAAAGTAAAGGTAGACCAAAAATTATGCAAAGCAACACAGAGTGACCTATGTAAACAATACAAATCTACAAGAATAGTGTTTGCACATCTATATTGTTTAATTTGTCAATTTTTATGTTTTGCTGCTCATATGAGCATAGTAGGTAGCATGTGGCTAAGCCTTTGGGTGCCATAATTGGTGCGAGATAGCGGAATTTTCCACGGGGGTTTATATCGATGGAAGTAAATGGTTTGAGTATGTTTAAGATTTCCAAGTGTCAGAAATGCGTCGTGTTTCCCTCTGTTTGCGCTAATATAGGATTTTAACAACCTGAATTTGTATATGTCATTTACCTTAACAATTTAACAAAGAGGTGTCCTGTGTGTTCAAGGTATGGTATGTTTTCTATTGCCCTGATCGCTCTTTTCTGAAGTATTTTTAGCCTATTCAAATTTGTTGACGTAATGTTTGTCCATACTAAGGCGCAGCAGTTCAAAGGGGCATGGAAAAGAGCCTGATATAAGAGTCGTTTTACAGTAACGGGCAAAAGACGTCGACAACGATTTAAAGTGCCAACCACGCGTCTCAACTTTAAACTAATATGGTCTGTATGCTCATTCCAGGACATATGTTCATTAAGAACTACTCCAAGCGTCTTAATTGATTTGGTCACTGCAATTTCGTAGAGCCTTAGGGTAACATAATTTGGTACATGCAGGGATATGCCGAGAGCTCGGTAAAGGACACATTTTGTTTTTGATTCATTTAACATTAAATTGTTCTTGGTAGACCAATCACGAAGCTTATAACATGTGCTGGCCGCTAAAGCTTCGAGAGTACTAAAATCTTTTCCAGTAAAAAATAATGTGCAGCCATCAGCATATATTATGAAGTTACAATATTCACCAATTTTGACTATATCACTTGTGTTGTATAAAAACAATACAGGCCCCCAGAATACTACCTTTTGGTACCCCAGTTTTAATTTGTTGTGCGATTTGAAGCCATTTATTTCAACATACTGAGACCGCGCACTCAGATATGACTTCATAAGTATGAGTGGTATTCCCCTAAACCCATAGCATTCTAATTTATTTAGTAACAGTTCATGAGATACACGATCAAAGGATTTACTAAAGTCCGAATACAACGCAAGTGTCCGAAGTCTCTTTTCGATATTGCAAAGTATGATTTCTTTTTGTGCTAATAAGGCACTTTCTGTTGAAAGTTTCTTTCTCAACCCATATTGGCATTCGGTTATTAGATAGTGCTTTCTCGAGAAACTGTAAATTCCACCGTTTATTATTTTTTCAAGGTATTTCGAGAAAACTGGTAGTATGGATATTGGGAGACAATTGCTTAAGTTGTTTTTATCTCCGGACCTATATATTGCAGTAACTTTCGATAGTTGCATGTTGGTTGGGAAAATACCTGTTGATAACACTAAGTTGTACATATGTGCTAGCACTTCCGCTATGAGGTCTAATACGTACTTCATTGGTCGCATTTGTATGCCGTCAGGATCACAGCTCCGACTATTTTTTATTTTACAAACTAGCGTAATTACTTCAGATGTGGAAGTCGGTTTAAGAAAAAGTGTGTTTGACAAGTGAGTAATGTCAGTTGTTGTTTGCGCGCTCTGGCTGGCATTTCCTATTTTCACAAAGAAGTCATTAAATTTTTCAGCAAGGTCGATGCCGTTTAATATCCTTCCATCAATTTCAAGATTATCTGTTTTCACAGCAGGGGCTCCTCTGTTCAATACTTCATTTACCTTTTTCCCCATGGTATTACGTTGCTCTGGACGTTCCAGCTGAAAAATACGACTGTAGTAGTCTCTTTTCGTCCTTTATTTTTTTTATTAAACCAATTTCTAAGAGCCTTGTATTCAACCCATAAGTCCGCATTACGTGTTTTGACGAACTGCTGGTAAAGTTTATTTTTATGGTTTATCTGACCCTTAAGGTAGTTTGTTATCCATTGCTTCCGCGATTTCCTTGACCTGTGATGTGCCTTGAGAGGAAATGATTTGAAGTAAAGTTCCTTGAATGTTGCAATAAAGTTGTTATATGAGTTGTTTGCATCTTCATCAGCCATTATATTATTCCAATGTGTCTGCATGATGCGGCACCTAAAGTGCTCCAATGTATTTGGTGTTATTGAGCGGTACATGATTTTTTCCGGTTTTACATAAACCAAATTTGTATGCATTTTTAGGAAAATGATTATGGGCAAGTGATCACTTATGTCATAACTAATCACCCTTGAAATTGTTTCTTCTGCCATAGGATTTGTAACAAACATGTCTAGCAATGACACTGTGAATTAAGTAATACGCGTAGGTATAGTAATGACATTTCTAAATGAGTTGCACTCAAGCACGAATAAAAATTCAGTACTGGTGACAGTTCTTCGAGACATCTATGTTGAAATCGCCACCTACGGTAAGCATATAATCCATGA
This sequence comes from Rhipicephalus microplus, assembly GCF_043290135.1. NCBI lineage: Eukaryota > Metazoa > Arthropoda > Arachnida > Ixodida > Ixodidae > Rhipicephalus > Rhipicephalus microplus. The sequence continues at coordinate 20,848,397 of NC_134708.1, read as the reverse complement.
CACCTGCTTGTGTTAAAAGACCATCAATAAATGTTAGGAAATCAGCCGTAGAACCACCAGGAGGGCCATAGACAACAGCAAGTACATTTGTGTCCTTCTTTAGACATATAGATTCGTAGTTTTTTTGTGATAAGACTATGTTCTTCGATTACTTCACAAGACTCAAGTGTTGTTAGAATGGCAACGCCTCCCCCTCTGCTCTCCATGCGATTTAAAAAGAAGTGATTGTACCCTGGTAGCATGAAATGTTCTGACTCATCAGTATACCACGTAACTTAGAAGTACTTGTTGTTGGACTAGTTGGTTCGTAATACTGAGGGGTAATTATAGACGCCTAAAGCACCACAGGAAGAAATAATCACAGAGAATGGTGGTGCTTAGGCGTCTGTGGTGCTTTAGGCGTCTAGAATTACCCCTCAGTATACCACGTTTCTGTGAACATTAAAAGGTGAAAGTTTGTGCCACACGATTCCAACAGCGAGGTGACATCATCCCTTTTTTGGTTGAAGTGATCGGGCGTTTGAATGCATCACTTTGAACAGACTACGGGCGTTTTTTTTTTTTTCTAGATTTCACAATGCGCTGAAAGTCCACAGCGGGGATATAACTAGCCGACAACAAGGCAAAAAGAGCCATCACCCAATACTTCAAAGGCTTCACTTGTTAAGTGGCGCCATGTTTTTCAAGATCACTTTTTCCACAGATTACCACGATAGGTGACGTCTCCGTGCGACTGGCAAAAATGTTTCCGTTTCTTATCCAAACAAACTTCCAACCATGTTCACGCTTACGTGAAATTGCCATGCCAAGTAGTCTCTTCATTTCCAGACACAAGTGCTCATTGACATAGATGGAAGCGTCACTTTGCAAGCCTATAGTAGCGTTCGTTATCTTCTTTTTTCGAGCGAGAACCCTGTCACGCTTTTCGCGGCGTTGGAATTTAACAATGATGTTTGGTTTTTCTTTACCTTTACTCGGCACCCGGTGACACACATCGACATCACAGGCTGATATGGCTTCTCCGATAGCCTGTCCACCTTTTATCAAAAGCTGTGCAATGTTCTCATCGGCTGCCTTTACAATTCCCTTGATTTCAATGTTTCGATTTCGCGACTATCGCTCAGATTTCAGCATGTTCGTTTCGCAGGTTGCAAGACCCTTTTCTGGAGTGATGATCCTGAGTTTGAGAGCGCCATCTTCTTTCTTGATTTGTTTGTTCTCGTTCGGAACAAAGTCATGTCGGCGATTCACATAATCGAGACCGTTGCTAACATGACTTAAGTTGGATTTTATTTCCTCAACTTCCACGCGCATCTTGCGCTCGTCTGTGGGCATTTTTCGTTCAAAATCCTCTTTCGTGCTTTTTCTTTCAGTTCTCATTTCCTCTTTAAAATCTTGCAATAGTTTGGCGATTTCTTTTGACATGATAAGTACAGAGACTCACAGCAAACACAAAGCAAAATAAATCACAGGGCAGCAGCGACAGCGGCTAGAAATATTGCAAAACCTATCATAGATCAATGCAAGAACCTGTGCACAAACCTGGAAAAAGCAGTAGATGCTTGTAATGCATATTATGTATAGTAGGAACCGGCCGCGCATAGTGGGATTTAGGCGATTTTTGTGACGCATACTCATTAACAGACCATGATGACGACAAGACACGCCCACAAGCGGAGACTCAAAGGTTAGTTGCTTCGTTCCTAAGAAATCGACATGTTAGCCACTCGTGTCCCTGGCTGAGCGCGTTTGTGACATACCTCGTTTATATGTTTGCTTGTTATTTTGTTTTTTACTGGAGTACGAAAATGACTATCACGTCACCGAAAACCAGACAGCCTGCATTTACCCAGTCCTCCCCTGCGGCGTCTCTCATAATCATATAGCGGTTACGAAACGTACAAACCCCACATATTAATATTTTAAGAAATCAGCAGATTTCACGCACATACCTGGGATTGGACGTTATGCGAAGCATGCAGAGGGAAGGTGACCATGTTGCAACCTTTTTAATGAGCGACATGTCATGAAATGACGACACAAATGTTGCACGCACAGACATATGTTGAAGAGTTGCAGATGTTTATATAACCAGTTGTTTGCACTTGCGCAACGATGCCAACTGGAACGTGCGTATTAGCAACACCAGAAGTTGATAAGAAGCTTTGATGCTCGCGAGGATGCTGGCCCTGCACACTGCTACGTAAATCGACTCCGGCGCGTGGTAACCAACCACAATTGACGTTAACCCGACGTGAGGGCTGTATCAAAGGAGTACACATGTAACGTTTATAAAATTTGGTAGGCAGAACTGCAACCCCTATTGACGTTTTACGAAGATTAGCTTCTATTTTAAAAGTAGTTCCGAGACCTGGCGTAGCTGGATGGTAAAATGCTTCATTGCCACGCAGAACGCTTAGGTTCGATTCCAGCTGGGACCCTGACATCTATTCTTTGCATTCGTTGGGCCGACGTTACCGATGTCGGGTATTTTTTAACGTTAAAATTACCCATGTGGGTCCTAGTCGTTCTTGGGTAGGTATTAAGTGTCAACCACCTGTGGCACATACCCGCTTCCTGGGACACATACCTGCCCGTGGGTATGTGCCACTGTCTGGTAGGAAGTGTTTGACGATGTACGCGACGGGATTGTGACATTTTTTATGTCTTGACCAGCACGTCATATTCGTCAAACCTTCTTACCTTCCTATGCTAATTTTGGTTCACGCCCAGTTAAGGAGGTGACCACGAGAGCACCTAAACGTAAGCAGACAGACAGACAGACAGACACACACACACACACACACACACGCACACAGACAGACACACACACACACGCACACAGACAGACACAGACACACGCACACAGACACAGACAGACACAGACAGACACACACGCACACAGACAGACACAGACACACACACAGACACACACAGACACACACAGACACACACAGACAGACACACACACACACAGATAGATAGATAGATAGATAGATAGATAGATAGATAGATAGATAGATAGATAGATAGATAGATAGATAGATAGATAGATAGATAGATAGATAGATAGATAGATAGATAGATAGATAGATAGATAGATAGATAGATAGATAGATAGATAGATAGATAGATAGATAGATAGATAGATAGATAGATAGATAGATAGATAGATAGATAGATAGATAGATAGATAGATAGATACGCTCAATGTTGTAGAAGTTCGCTAAGGAATGCTTCGCATTTAGAACGGCGATGTCGATACGGCAATGATACTCCTGTTAAGCTGCATTGATGCGGCCATCGAACGTTCCGTCTTCATTAGAATTCTTTAGGAACAGCCGCGCGTTTGTGGCGTTTACGCAGTGCTCTATTGTCAGCGCGCCTCTGAGCACATATCCACAACTGGCACGTTCACATATACGCTAACCAAATCTTGAAGAGCTATTTTCAGGTTGCTACATATACATATTTTTAGAGGTCATTAGCGGCCGAACGCATTGCAATCGATCCATTCCTTTCGGGCCAAATGACGTATCGGCAGAGCAATTAGCGAAATATATTTTCGCGTAGCTCACAGAACGCGCATCTCCGAGCATATATATCTGGTTCTTCCCGTGTATGACGCTAAAGAGATCGCTACGAAATGAATATCCGTGCAAACTCTCTGCTGCCATTTATATTGCTGTGTGCATGGACTGAAACGTTGGTGAGATCTTTAGGCATATCTTTAACGCTGTCGCGTTAAAGAGCTCGTTTCACAGAAATTCGTGCGTCGGTGTAAGAATAGTTGGTTGTGAGCAAAAAAAAAGGCAGCATATCCACGAGGTGAATGATGGAAAGTGTGGCGAAGCATCCGTCCGTCCATTCGTTCTAGCTTCCACCCGCCCATTCGTCCGTCTGTGTGACCGTACGTGCGTCCATACGCCCGTCCGTGCGTGCGACTGTTCATGCGTCCGCACGTCCATTCGTGCGTCCGTCCCTGCGTCCACTCCTGCGTCCGCCCATGCGTTTATCCGTCCGTGATGCCATCCGTGCGTCCGTCCATGCATCTGTCTATGTGTCCGTTCGTCCATCTAGTCAGGAGTCCACCTAGTCCATCGATACAGGAGAATTGGGCTTTTAGTTAACGCGCACGCTGCGAATTTTTTATTGTTCATCAACGCACAGGAGAAATCTCCCACCGGCACCACCTTGCAGGTCAAAGCGTAAGACATGTTACGCACTACTACGAGGGGCGAACGGGTGCCGCTTTAAGGAGCTTCACTTCTAAAATCGTCATCTTATGCGTGGTCTAAATATTGATAAAGATGCAAGAATAATACATGATAAGAAAATCCTGAGTCAGAGTGGGGACCAAACCAGGGTCGTTTGAGTCCGAGTGGGTATCAAACTCGGATAATTTGCGTGGCAAGCGGATGTTCTACCACACGGCCATGCACCTACAAGCTAGTACAGTGAAAAGGACTTCCTCTGCTTGAAAATGCAGTGAAAGTAGCTTTCATTCTTTACAAACAAACTCCTAAAGGTGAAGCTTTATGGTCCCATATTTTTTTTCGGCGATAGTTACATTCTTAGCGAAATCGACTCATAAACAACGTTATAGGTACTAGAAGCAAAAGCAAGGAAAGACAGGAATGTCAACCTGTCCGGTTTGCTATGCTACACTGGGGAATCCAGATTAAGAGTTCAAGAGGTAGAGAGATTTGAAGATGAGGACATATAGAACACGGCTGATCTATCTGTCTTGCAATCGGTATACAACCCGAAAGTGAAACGTGCCTTCACAGCTAAATTTGGGCGTTTGTTCTGCACGGCTGCGCAACTGCGAATGATTGAATGCTACAGCAACGAACCGCAATGTCACACGAAGAACGGCAAGGAGCTTGAAGCTTCCAGCGGCAACCTCAGGCAAAAAGCACGCATGAAATGAGCACACACTGGGCGAGCGCGGAATGACAACTGCCACAGCTCGACGTACAAAGTGCGCTGCTCAAACGGAAAGAAAGACGCACGAAACGAACGGACAAGTGTGCACTGAACGAGCGCGAACTGTCACAATTCTTTGTTCTTCGTGCGTGAGTGGCGCACTCCTTTTGTAAACGCGGCCGCGGCAGCGAGCGAAGTGACCTTCGCGCTCCCTGCGCTAAGTGTCACAATTCTTTGTTCTTCGTGCGTGAGCGGTGCACTCCTTTTGTAAACGCGGCCGCGGCAGCGAGAGAAGTGACCTTCGCGCTCCCTCGCCACTGTAACATCAAAAGCAAACTCGCGAGTCAGGGGATAAGAACGCGCGCATAACAAAGCGCGGGGCGACCACTTTTATAGAGCACGCTCAGAACACTCTCCTCGCGCAATTTCGCTACTGATGACAAAAATGGGAGCTGCAATCGCTGAGCTCTGAGGATTGCCAACCGCGCGTGGTGTATGTAAATAGCTCGCCATTAGCAAGCTGGAAACGTACGCCTTGTTGATTAGTGGTTTTCGCGCCGCGCACTGCGCAGCGAGAGGTCGTAGGTTCGACGCCCATCTCTGAAACCTTTTCCTCGTTTTTTTGCAATTTGTTAATATATATTTTACAATTTCATATCCGTGAAGGTGAAGGAATCACGTGAGCGGAGCCGTGGTGGACCCCGGCATAGGACACTTTCTTATTTAAAAAGATACACGTGAGCCTAAACTACAGTGCTGCGTTCAATAATAGTAGGCGAAGGACTGCAAGCTTATCCCACCTCTCTGTAAACCGGCGAGTCATGGTGCCTACAGAAAGCTTCAGGCACTGGACACATGACAGCCACTGTCCTGTTGTACAAACTCATCGTGTGTGATTTGAACGCGCCAACAAACACGCGAAGTGTGTCTAACAATGATTGGAGAACAGACAGACAGACAGACAGACAGACAGACAGACAGACAGACAGACAGACAGACAGACAGACAGACAGACAGACAGACAGACAGACAGACAGACAGACAGACAGACAGACAGACAGACAGACAGACAGACAGACAGACAGACAGACAGACAGACAGACAGACAGACAGACAGACAGACAGATAGATAGATAGATAGATAGATAGATAGATAGATAGATAGATAGATAGATAGATAGATAGATAGATAGATAGATAGATAGATAGATAGATAGATAGATAGATAGATAGATAGATAGATAGATAGATAGATAGATAGATAGATAGATAGATAGATAGATAGATAGATAGATAGATAGATAGATAGATAGATAGATAGATAGATAGATAGATAGATAGATAGATAGATAGATAGATAGACAGACAGACAGACAGACAGACAGACAGACAGACAGACAGACAGACAGACAGACAGATAGATAGATAGATAGATAGATAGATAGATAGATAGATAGATAGATAGATAGATAGATAGATAGATAGATAGATAGATAGATAGATAGATAGATAGATAGATAGATAGATAGATAGATAGATAGATAGATAGATAGATAGATAGATAGATAGATAGATAGATAGATAGATAGATAGATAGATAGATAGATAGATAGATAGGAAATTGGTGGGCAAGGAAATGGTCTGCACTTAATTCGAAATGGCCACTTTGGTGACATCAACGAAGCCACGGAGCGGTGGCGGAAGCGTCACAATATCTTGTGCGAGCACATCTCGGGGGGCTCATGGCATGTGCAGTCGGGGTAAAGCCAGCACCAAAACTAGCGTTTGAAAACATGCCCTAATTAAGTTTTCGCGGTGTACTCACCCTTAGCAGTACATATTTTAAAATCTTGAAGGTATGCTATTTCATTTCATTTTACGCAGAAAAAAAAACAGCAGAACTAATTTTGTGTCTGTATCTCACTAATTTATCAAATGTAATCTATTTTCAACAGGCTGCGCCTCCAAAAAAACCCATAACAGCGCCTTTGTCTTCTTCGGGGCGGCAGCTTGGGGGTACAGTCCCGGAGAAGGCAAGACTGTTTGCCAACAAACTGGCTCCAGTGACAAACGGTGCTCAACGGTTTTTTCAACACCTGGGGCTTCCATCTTTCCTTGGAGGAGGAGGACGAAAAAGGAGAGACCCGAAGGTCCATAAGACCCAATTCCGGTTCGCTATTCTGCGCTGGGGGAAGGAAATTACAGATAAAAGAAATGTACACATCTGCAAGAAGTGCATCATGATGAGCGGGCGGAGTTGCGAGCATCGTATAGATAGCCCTATATAACCCGAAAATCGCCCTATATAACGTTAATTTAGTGACAAAGTGTACATAAAAAGGAAACATTATTTCACCTTCCAGTAGTCTTAGGTGATACTAAGAGGATTTAAAAAAATTGCTATAGTGGAAATTATGCCTCGAAAGTGAGTCCAAGAACCCGCAATCTGACTGGTGGCAAGATATCGTGTTAACATGAGCAATTTTTGGGACGTACAGAGCTTGATGTGTGCCTCTGTGTTGCAGGTTTCATTGAGAAGCCTACAGTTCTAGGCACATTTTACTAGAGATCAGACTACTCTTCTCGATCACCGGGAACAGTGATTTCTTCACTTATATTTTGCTATGCCGACATTTAGGTCTATTGTAAATTTTTTTTGTGTGTGTGTCTCACATACGTTCTGAGTATAGCTATGCTGACACCATGACGGAAGACAAGGCTAGGTGTTGAAGAGCTTCGCGCACAAAACACAAACAGCTAGAAAGAAATGAACCTGCCAAAAATTGATGTCAGCTTAACCAACACATCTGCCTTCCTTACTATCAGACACAGGCATCTTTCCTTGAACATGTAACGAGTGGAAAAGCCCATTCGGTAATGAGGTTCTTCTTGTAGAGATGTTCACCCATTTGTCTTAAAAGTCGTGTCTTAAAGTTGCATGCATTGGTGTCTTACAAGCGTGAAATTTTAGTTGTACATGCTGTCGTGGCTTCTATGTCTGTACTGTGTTCATCGCTTATCTTTTAAACGCTATTGGAACCCTCCCTGCTAAAACACCAATCAGGGAATCACGGTTTTAGTAAATTATATATAAGCTAAATATGTGCTGTGTTCTAATTACCTTTGGGTGCCACTTTCTTACAGGGCGACAGAACAGGAAGGAATTGTAAAAAAGACGGTGACTGCGGAAACCCAGACATGTTCTGTTGTGTGGCGAATGGTCAAAATGAGAAGGTTGGATTATGCAAAGTTAAACCTTTATTTCGGCAAACCTGTTCACCAGACACTAACTCAAAGGGTCTGCACCTATATGAATGCCCTTGCCAACGAGGTAGGACAGTTTTCTTAGTTTTATTAATTGTTTATCGCAATAGCATGGACAGTCTCAGCATAATTTACCGTATATATATATATATACACTCATGCAACTCATGATTACGGAGTTAGACAAGGAGAGCAGAAAGGTGGGTCTTAAAATAAATCTGCAGAAAACGAAAGTAATGTACAACAACCTCGGGAAAGAGCAGCGCTTCGAGCGAGAGCACACACTCTTACTCGAACTCGTGTAGCTGACAAAACTACACTTCGCTATACTGGCACACCTCCATGCACGACCACCGAATCAACCGACTCAGCAGCAAACACGTCTAAATTATCCAATTCGCCAAAATTTCCGAGGCTCGAACGAAGGAGCTTTTTTTTTCTGTAATAAGAAGCCTCGAAGGTCACACACCACCTGAGTGTGTTTTAAGCATTTATAGCTGCTTCAGAAAATAGCCACAAAAATTTGCCCCTCCCCCCCCCCCACACACACACAAGCAAATGCAGTTGGTGGACCAGACTATCACTTTCTGCTGAAGGTCGGTCAATGGGCCATAGTGTTAGTAAGCGAAGTTTTGCTTTTTACGCGTGTGTATGTTCTTTGTGGCATTTGTTCAGGTACGGTGGTGCTAGCTTCTTATACGCTCTCTTCATAAAACCCACTTGCATCTTTTTGTTTCAGGTTATACTTGCTTCATATCCAGCTCTACTGCTCAGACAGGTACTTGCATTCTACAACCGTGATATTGAAAGTGCAATGCCGAACACGGCGCACTTTCATTGAACTGCGTACCAGTCGATGTCGTGGAGGTGAGAGTTTATAGGGAGGAAATAAACTTATATTACTTCGCTTCGAGCGCTCCTTTTCTAAATCAAACCTTGATGCTTAACCTATTGTGCGCAAGGCTGCGTGGGGGAAAAAACGTTGCACCAGTAGTGTTAGGCTGAAGTAGTAAGTGGAGCTTGGGACCGACCTAAATTAATAAACTGCTCAGTACAAAAAAATGAACACAATACACACAGAAATGACGAGGACTAGCGCAGACTTCCAGGTGAATTTTATTACAAGTGTATTCTATTCCCATAAGCCTACAGAAAATAAAGCAGCGCCATATGTTTATGGAGATACCAACAAACTAAAAGAGAAGGAAGAAAAGCAAAAATCGAGTAACTAGCCAGCAACACACTACAACACCACGTGGCCAACAATCTATACAGGACAGTTCTTTTTCCGATAATCATCGGAGGTCCTTAAAAATGGGACGCCATTAAACGACTGTGGGCCCGACCTCGACGCTGGCTTTCGTGAAGGTGGGGGAGTGGGGAGTTGTTGCGGAGAGCGTCTGCTGCACACGGTGGCGAGACCGACTGAGCGGGTGAGTGAAGCGGTACGCGCGGCGCACCTGTTTTGGCCGGCGCCTTTGCCCGGCGCCTTTGCCCGGCGCCTTTGCCCGGCGCCTTTGCCCGGCGCCTTTGCCCGGCGCCTTTGCCCGGCGCCTTTGCCCGGCGCAGGGAGCTTCGACGGCGACGTCGACATCGGCAGAGCAAAGACCTTAGGAGCTTGGCTCCTAAAAGAGAACGCGACACGTCACCAAACAAATGGCCGCGAAAAGATGGCGGCGAGACGGAGACCCGGAGTGCGTATGACTAGATATTATAGAAAACAGGAAAGGCAACGGTAGTGCGAGAAGACCTCAAAGCGACAAACGGCTTTCGCCGCCCACGATCACGTGATTGTGTCGCGTCTGTTCGTGGTTAACGTCGAGCCTATATACGCTGAGTCAACGCAAAAACAACATATCATCGCCTAGCTAAAGCCTAGCAACGACCCAGAAGCAAACTTGAACACAACCTCCACCACTTTGCTCATGCCTAAGAAAACCAACCGATTAGTTTTCAGAATCATCCAGTGTCACTGTTTCAAGACTAGTGCGTTTTTTGTACAAGCTTTAGCATTTTTTTTTTTGCGGCACGGGAAAACCGCGATGGCGCTGCGGCAATAATCGCTGTGTTTTAGCGTCGTGTGAAACAACCTTAAGGCGGCCATCGTTCTGTAATTGTAAGATGGAGTTCTTCAGAACTGCCCTTTAAGGCGAACTGAACACATTGCATGCTGGCTTTTATGACGTTCACACAGTTCTTTATTGCTCGATTGCTTTAACGGCCGCCTCCAGCACAGTTCCACGACTGACGTGTTCGCGTGTGCTCATCAAATCTTCGCACATCAATTTAAATATTTCAATGCCATAGTTAGCTTTTGTGCGTCATGCACAAGCGCCTAGCATGCTCTTTTCAGGCCGCGATGCACATCTCATATAGTAAGCCATTAGGGGCCGGACGCACTGCTATCTAAACTATTTCGGATCAGATCATGTGTGCACAGTGAATATAGTGAAACATGTTTTGGCGTAAGTGACAGAACGCGCGCACTTTCGCGTATAAATCTGCCTCTGCTCGTGTATGGCGTCAGAGAGACCACGACAAGATGGGTATACGCGCAAGGTCTGTTCTGCTCTTTGTATTCCTGTGGACGTGCACTGACGCATTAGTGATGGAAGAAAGGGTGAGATCTTCCTTTGTCCGCGATCCTAACATTCTTAAAGAAATTTATTTTAAAAACGACGCCCTGAGGCCCACATCAAATACTCGTACGTGGGAAACACATATGGTGGTATGCAGTGAAAAACGTTTAAAACTCACGACGTACTTTGTGACCTGGGACTCAAACCCTAGACCACCTGAGCATGTAGAGTATCGAACCTTCTACATGCGAACAATATGCAGCTGTAAAATTTCTAAGTGTGTGCAATGCTGTGCAACCGTTCACTCACATTGTTTAAGGGGACTCGGACCCTGAATCCTTCAATAATGTAAAATGACCATCCCTCGACCTCGGAGCTTTCAAAGTCTGTAGATTATAGCACCGTGGACTTCCGAAGCGTGCGTGCGTGTGTGAGTGAGAGAGAAAGGAGTGAGAAAGAAAGAGAGAGAAATCGAACTGTGACCCTTCCAACCATATAAGGTATCCAATCCTCAACTACAGAAGCGTGCAGGGACTCGAATCGGAACTTTTCAAGCATGTAAAGCGGGATTCACACGAGGGAGAAATCCACGGAGAAGAGGCGAGGATGCCGCATCCCGTGACAACTACGTCACGGGTTAGTGTGTCGACGCGACCTCCTCATGGCTCCCCGGGGGAGGCGGGGATCGTTTCTCCGACCGGTCAAACGATCCGCGTGCAGCGAGGGATGTAGCGGAATTTCCGGTGGGTCTCTGGCCACATTGTAGAACTCTCTCCTGCAGTGCCTGCAGAACGCGGCGGCGGCGGTTATTCCAAATTACGCTCCAGACTTGCGTGCACTGTGACGGCGAAAATAAACGATGAAGCAACTTTTTTTCTTTTATCTCGTGGAAAAATATCCTCGCTTGTGGGACATCTCGTCAGATGACTATAGTAAATCTAACTTGAAAAATGGTGTGTAGAAGACGATAGTCAAGCAGATGATGGAGTGCTACCATATCATGGAGTGATATTTAGTTTTGTTTTAAAGTGGTTATTACATAAGAATTGTGACATCGCCTGCTTTTGTTTTTACTGCTTCTGCTACTGCTCTGCTTGTTCAGCCTGATGGAGATGCATTGCTTTATAACAAAAAAATTTAACGGGTCTCTTTATTCGAGATTAGACTCCTAAAGTATAGGCAGCCGTAGAATACCGAGAGCTGTTTCTTTTATTTTCAGAAACACGACATACTTCACATTTTACTTTATCGGCTGCAATGATGCAGCGGAATCTTAGCCTGAGTTCGCGTAATCGGGACAGAAATAGTCTTCTATTATCTTGGGTTTCGTAATTATAAAGAAAGCTTGTACAGATAATTGTCAAATACTAATAGGCTAGATCCCTTCTATTCTCGGTTGTTCTCATGAGCGAAATGCTATGCAAGCATAATTCCTTTGTTCACAAAAAGTCAACCGACATCGAAAGATACTGAAATTCCTATCTATCGACTCAACAGTAGTGTTTGACGAGTCAGAGATGCTGTGAGCAATTTCGTAGTCGGAAAGAAAAACAGAGAAGCCATTGTCAAAGATGCTGCCTGGAATGTCACTTTGCGTGAGTTCGCTTTTACAAAAAAGAAAAGCTTGTGGTGGCGAGTCAAACCAAGGGCAAAGCAGCGTCTGCATTCCACACACACACAAAAAGACATATAATGACATCTGCGTTGAGACAGCGTTTATTCAGCCCGAGGGCTCAGCAGCGAACGGGCCGCCTGAGACCGAGCGTGCACACACATGATGATGATTGTGGTGGCACGAATGCCCACAATATAAACAAGTTTCTAAAAGCAGCAAAGCGCCAGGGGGATGGGGGTGCTAAACTGGCACTTCCCTCGAACCATACTAACACTTTCCTCACCCAAGAAACACTAGCGCTTTCCTCCTTCTTCAGCCAAGACACAACGCGACTTTGAGCCCCCCTCCCCCCCCCCCCCCCTTTAAGACGAAAGCTTGCCGATATCTATGGCTGAGGCGTCAAAGCATTCTTCAGTGCTCCCGCTCCATTACATGATGGAAGCTCTGGCCACACTGATCTCCTCCACCGTTCGCCTCCACCATGTGAGTGAGGGACATTTTGGGGGACTCATCCTCGCCTGTTGACGTCACTAGGCTCCGCCTTTATCACCCGTGTATTTCGTCCTCATGTGAATCCCGTTCAAGACACATTGAACAGCAAGCTTTCAGAGCGTGTAGTCTGTAGAACTGTCGACCAGCGAGGTACATGGGGGCTCAAGCCCTGAGCTTTTCGGGCGCGGGGTATAATGAACCACCCAAATGAACGAAATTAAGCTTGTATATTATAAAGTGTATCTGACGTACGGACTGCCAAACGAATTCACAATGCGTCTTGCGAGACATTGCGAATGTGCCTTACGAATTCGCGAACGGCCACTTGACGGGGCCTCTGTACGACAGCCAGAGGGATCGCTGCGGCGCCCCAAGCAAAACTGCATATCTGCAGGGGGCAACACGTTGTGCAACGGGAGCCTCGCCCAGCAGGAAAACACAACTGTGCCATACGAACACGTAACCCTAACAGCGAGGGCATGCATCTGGTCGTTCGCCATATCGGCCTAACTAGATGGGAGATGAACTGCGTTGCGAAATTGTGGCTGCGCATGCCCCCCAGCCACGGAATAAGTCCACGAATCACAACTGTGGAAATACGATTCGGCGCACTTGTGAATGGGCACCTAGTGACCGCCACTGTGAAGAACTGGGCCCATATCGCCTTAAGCCTGTTTCACGTGCGAGCGATTTTGCCACAAGAGCGGAGCGGCAGCCATAGCGCGAGCCTAGACGCTCCGATACATCGACAAAGTTGGGAATTTTCGCAGGCGGCAGAGAGTCTGACCAATAAGGGAGCAGTAAGTTAGGGAGCCGGGAGGAACTTGCTCCAACCGGGCTTGCTGGATTCCGTGCCATGTCGCCAGCGATATCCGACGCCAGCGTACCTCTCGCCAATCAGCCCGCCGTCCACAAACTTCTGACGCCATGTAGCTCTCGCCACGCAGGGAGCAGCAAGTTAGGGAGCCGGGAGGAACTTGCTCCAACCGGGCTTGCTGGATTCCGTGCCATGTTTCCAGCGATATCCGACGCCAGCGTACCTCTCGCCGATCGGCCCGCCGTCCGCGAACTTCTGACGCCATGTAGCTCTCGCCACGCAGGGAGTAGCAAGTTACGGAGCCGGGAGGAACTTGCTCCAACCGGGCTTGCTGGATTCCGTGCCATGTCGTCAGCGATCTCTGACGCCAGCGTACCTCTCGCCGATCAGCGCGCCTCCACGAACTTCTGACACCGTGTAGCTCTCGCCGCGCAGTGCCCCGTCGTCGAACTCCTTCGACGGCTTTCCTATATCTTCTTTCTGTCACTTCTGGGCGGTGAGCGCTCCCTCTTATATCTATCTACTATTATTTTTCTCTCTTCTCCCATCCCCTACAAGGCCGACAGAAATTAGGTGCCTTTTTCCATTCTTCAGGAACCACGCTCCTACTCGGAAGCACGGCCAATAAGCAATAGCCACTAGAGCGGCGGGCATCGCGAAAGTTGCCCATTGCAAGTTCGCGCGTCCTCTCCTGCTGCCGCTCATCGCTGCGAGCGCCACCGCTCGGTCACTCGCACGTGAAAGAGGCTTCAGTATTGCTCTATTTGCAGCTCTCAAAGTACAACTGGTGACACTACAAGAAGCTTAATTCACGCATTGATGTCCTACAGATTGTCTCGGCAACAATTCATTGGGCCTTTCATGCATCCGCCAAACTCGACTCGACGACGAAAGCATTCTACTTCTTTTTCTTTTCAGTCAGTGTGTTATATATAACACCGGCCCTGTCCCCGTGCGAAAGCTTTCTTCTTCTAACGTGGTTTTCTACTGGCCTCCAAGATCGGAGGCATTGCAAGCTTTCTGCACATCATCTTGTTTTGCACTGCCTCTGTGATCGGCCCACATTCGACCATGCAATGTCGTTATCACGAGACGTCACGTTAGGTCCTGGTGACGTAAAAATTTTCGCGATCTGTACACTTATAACGTGATGATATATTTGCATCACTCGCGTTGACACCTACGCCGATGGTCAATTTCGGCGTTTACCGACACCCCAGTGTACTAGAACAATGCGGCTGAGACATCTAAGTCTGAGAATAACTTTGGGTCCCGTGCCTGCACATTTGGAGACTGGGAACATTAAAAAAGGTAGCACGAGGCCACGCTCTCAGAAGACGTCAGCACTGCATTCTTGGTATGCTTCGACGGCGTCTTTTGTTGTTGTTGCCATTGTTAACCTGGCTTCAAATCTCAACGCCGTGATATTGCTTCGAGGCAACGCAACGTTCTTTACAGCTCCACCAAATATCGAGCGCGCGTTTGCAGTGCTTATTCCTCTTTGCCACAGGCCCTTGGCCTCACGCTACAGAGTGGTGTCGCAACGAAGAGCATTCAGACACGCTTCGCAGCTAACGTAACCTTTCCTTATAGGCGTCGGTTGTATCACGAATGACTGACCACTTATTGTTCTCAGAAATAACGTACCCATCCACAGACTACTGTATTTCTGCTTGCTGGCAGACAAAGAATTAAGTCATCCCTCAAGAGAGTGGCTTTTCTTTTTGAATACTTTTCTAATGCGATGCAGGTCTTATTCTTAGAAGAAAAGTGACTAGCGCAGTGATTTACTACGAAAAACATTTTTGAACTTTTTCTAATGCGATGAAGCTCTCATTCTTTGAAAAAAGTGACTGGCGTAGTGATTTCTGCATTACTACATAAATCGTTGCTGTCACATTACCTGAGTGGAAGTTGTTGTTGTGGTTGTTTTAACTGTTTTGCTGTGGAGAGGTTGAGGTGCCTATTGCCTCGGCTACCACATATCACAAAGTTCTGCAGCGAAAAATAAAATAATAATACAGAACGGTACCCAAAAATTAACAATACGGGAAAGAAAAAAACATACTAGCACACTGAAACCAGTTCAAATATCATGCCAATACACAGTTTTCTTCAGGCAGTTCACACAGTCATAAACTACTTACACGCACACCCTACTAATCTAATGTCAGTATATACATGACCACATTTTACATAATACCCATCTCTGGCTGTTGTTAGTCATAGGCGCTTGTCCAGTCCGGTCTCCACTAAGAAGCCTGTCAGGAAGATTGTTGCCTTTTTTCTGGAGATGCATCTCAGGCCATGGTCCAAGTAGTTTCTTTTGTGTGAGGGGCCGTCTGTCCAAACTTGCTAATTTGTTCTTTAATTTTTCTCTTTCATTCGCGTATTTAACGCACTCCAAAAGAATATGGCGAAATTTTGCTTCTGCATGACCACAATGGCATTCCGGTGAGTTGGATCGATGTATCTTGTGCAGGAAGCTGTTTGTGTATGCTACTTCCAATCTAAGTCGGTGGATCGATGCCTCTAGGTGTCGTGGGAGGTCTGCCGCTATGGAAAATTTTCTGTGTGGATCAACTTCATAGAGTACCGTTTCCTTTGATTTAGGGCTCTCAAACCACTTCTCCATCGAACAATGGTTAGCTCCTTGCGATATAAAATGTCGAATATCCGCCCCAGACATAGGGATTGCGCAATCCCGTCCTTCCTTCAATGCTTTCTTCGCGAGACTATCAGCATCTTCATTTCACTTTATTCTAATGTGGCTGGGTATCCATTGGAATACGATGTTGTGACCCTGCGATGAGACATATTCCACAGTTTCTGCGATACATTGTGCTATTTCACCATTTTTGTAAGGTGATCTTGCATTTCTGATTAGCTGAAGAGCAGGTTTGCTATCAGTGCATATCACCCCTTTTCGTGGCTCAGGATTCTCGCAGATAAGCTTAACTGCTTCAAAGATAGCCACCAATTCTGCTGTCGTCGATGAAGATTTGTGCGATAATTTGTACATCTTCTTTTTCTGAATTTCGGGTATAAAGACCACACAGGCTGACGCTTCTTGTGTGCATGATCCGTCTGTATATATCTTCGTTTTTTCATTATGCATTACATGAAGCTGATGAAGTACCAACTGTGCCGCTACTAGAGGTGCCATGTCTGCTTTCTTCTCTATACCGTCTATTTCACGAATAACGTTGAGAAGTGGCAGCGTCCAAGGTGGTTTTGAAGGTTTCCATTGTTTAAATTCTGGTACTACTGCTTGAAATGATGATATAGTATCCTGTAGTCTCGTCGCCGTCTTTGCGTTAGTGCACCAGATAAAAAATGACTTTCATGTTGCGTGAAAATTCTAAATAAATTTCGAGATGTTTCTTTAGTTCGGAGTACTGACAAAGGTGGCTCTCGAGTCTCCGCATACCCTAAAGCACTGGAAGTTGACCGTGGTAAACCCAGACATACGCTCAAGCTCCTTGCCAATAACAAGTGAAGTCTCCTTTCGGTGGAGGCTGGGAGTCCGTGCAGCAGAGGCAGTGAGTAAGTTACGATGGGGCGTATCCAGGCAACATGTAGGGCTAATAACTACTCTGCAGTACCACCCCATTTAGCCCCGCAGAGATGCCGGAGGATTCGAATGGCCTGATTCACTTTTTGTTCCAGGGACTGGACATGAGGCGACCATGTTAGTCTCTGGTCTAAAATTATTCCCAAGAATTTATGAGTTTTAACCATTTGAATAGGCTGATTTTGCAGAATAATCTGGAAATTTCCAGGTCTTTCTAATGTAAACGGAAGTATGGCTGTTTTAGCCAGACTCAGTGCCATACCTCTTTTTTTAAAAAAAACGGTCTACATAATCCAATCCTTCTTGTAGAGTTTCTTGTACATCCAAAAACGATGGACCAGACGTCCATATACATATATCATCAGCATATACTGAACATCTGATGTTAGGTGGAAGATTATACGGGAGCTGCACCATGACTGCATTAAAGAGAGTAGGGCTTAGCACGCTGCCCTTTGGCACTCCTTGGTTGACGACATGTTCTGACGTTGGGCCCTCCTGCGTAACTACAAAAATTTTCCGGTGCTTCAGGAAGTCAACGATCCAACGCAGTATCTTGCCCTTGAATCCCTGTAACGCCAGGCCTTCCAGAACGTGAACGTGACTCACTGTGTCGTATGCTCGGTGGGCATCAAGGAATACAACGACAGTGATGTTTCCTTGCGTTCGTTGGTTTTCCACATCTGTGACCAAATCCAGAATGCAGTCCATTGTGCATCTACCTCTTCTTAAGCCGGCTATGCTTTCTGGTAGTAGTTTTTTCATGTCTTGCCACCAAAATTGTTCATTGATCATTTTTTCCATCACTTTTGAAAAACAACTCGTCAAACTAACCGGCCTAAACGAGTCCAACTGCATAGGGCTCTTCCCTGGCTTTAGCAACGGTACTACTTTTGATATCTTCGAACTTTCCGGAACTTTTTCTTTTTGCCAACTTTTATTATAGATGTCCAACAGGTGTAATTCTCCTTTTTTTGCACAAATTAGCAAGAGCAGTGTATGTAACTCCATCTGTTCCTGGTAAACTTGTTCGTTTTGCTGAAGACAGCAAATTGGAGCTCCTCTGGTGTGAAGCTGTCATCCAGATATGATGAACTGGTCGCAGAGAACTTTGTTACAACCGCCGAAGCTGATTCTGCTGAGGATTTATATTCGCTAGTTTGGGCGGTCTTTCCATTTCTCAGTATAAGATCGCAAAATTCTTCGGCAATCACACGTTCGCTAACTCCTCGAGACAGCGCTAGAGCCTGTAGTGGTCTCGAGTGGACTACTGGCTGTCGGAGGGCGCGTACCATGTTCCACAGTTGAGGCGCCGAGGTAAATGGAGAAAGTGAGGCAAATAAATCTTGCCACCTTTTGGTTGAAAGCTTCTGCAGTTGGTTACGCATTGCAGAATGTACTTTCTGTGCAACCTTGAAATCTTCTAAATTACCCGACCTGTGATATCTTCTTTCAGATCAGCGTCGTATTGCCCGAAGCCTCTCATACTCAGCGTCAACACTCGAATACCCATCTGGAATGGGTACTGCACGAGTTGCTTTTGTTAGAAAATTTTTTTTATCTTCGATGCATATGTTTCTGCGTCAGAACAAGGTTCAATATTTTGTCTCTGTAGTTCTCGAAAGATTGCCCAATTTGTAATTCTTGTTGTGCGGTTATTTCTTGTTTTCTTCAACTTTGGGTGATATATGAATACTGGCAAGTGGTCACTTCCTCTTGTATCAGCGTCTGCAGCCCAGTCTGCTCCAGCCGCTAATTCAGAGGAGCACACAGTGATGTCTAGTACGCTGCAGTAGTTATGCCCCAGTAGAAACGTCGGAGAACCATCATTTAGTATAGTGTAACCATAATCATCGCATATTTTTTTACTATAGCAGAACCCCTTACACTACAACGCTCACTACCCCACAATTCATGGTGCGCGTTAAAATCACCACATATAATTATGGGATCATGGTCAGATCTACACACTGCAGCCAACTCTGCGTAAAAAACGTTTGCTTGAGGGTGCACGTAAACACTAACTACAGTTACAGTAACGTTACAAAACTTCACCTTGCATCTAATAAATTCCGGAGCATCTGTTTTTGAAGTAGCCACAAGTGTCGACGGAATATCGCGTCTCACACACAACATCACTTTGCTTTTTGCAGCCGGACGTTCTGCTTGGTACACCACATAATTGGACAAGCGAAAGTTAGTGGATACTCTTGTTTCGGAAATACACAAAATCGGAAACCCGTGCTGAGCGACAAGTTTCCGAAAATCTCCACTCTTATTCCGCAAATCGTTGCAGTTCCACTGGAATATTGCACTTCTTTTGTACCAGTTAGATAGTCCGGTAGCCATGATTACGACAAAAGAAGATGCTCAACATCTAGCAGCAATTTCACTTCTGGTAAAGAACCTGCTTGTGGCAGGGATCGTAGAATTCTTTAAGAGCCGAAAATAGTATTGGCAAAATGACTTGCTCGTTTTCGGCTGTCTCCGCCGAGATCGCATTTCTTGAAGAATTTTTTCTCAGCAAGCTGCTGTGACCCTCCCCTTTGGTAGCCAGTGGCTCCTTGGCTGTGTCTGGCCCGGCAGAAAGTTCCACTTCAGCATGTTTCTGGGCCCGGACTTCTTTGCCAACGCGATGTTTTGGTGCTGAGCGCTTCAATACTTCCGAGTAAGAGTCATGGCGCCACTGTTTTGCATTTCTTTGTGCCGCAGGAACATCTTCGACTATATCCGCATTGGGTGCTGGACCTCTCTGTATCTTATGGTACCCTTTTACAATTCCCTCTCTTTGTGCCGCTGATGCCAAACGGTTTCGAGAGCAGCCCGAGAACAACGCCGGATGTGGTCCAGCACAGTTGGCACACTTAGGTTGACGCTTCGAGGTGCATTCTTTGTAATCATGTGCGCCCGCACATACCTTGCATCTCTTGGTTCCCCGGCAAGTCTTAGCCTTATGCCCATATCTCTGGCAGTTGTAACACCTTACCGCCGGCTCAATGTATTCCTCGACAGTGTGAACCGTAAAGCCGAGAGGAACTCTTTTCGGCAATGGCATGTCATGTGTAAACTGGAGTATTACATTACGTATGGGCTGCATTGTAGCACTTCCATCTTCATTTCTTGCCCATCTCTTTTGTCGTATGACTGAGATTACTCCAGTATCTTTAAGTTATTCCAGTAGGTCATAATCACTGTATTCGAGTGGAACATATCTTACCTTTGCTAGGGTCTTCATCTAAGACTGAGGTGTCATCACATGTACAGGCAATCCAGCCAGACTCTTGATCAGCAGCAACTTGTTTGCCGAGTACAAAGACCGTACTCCAACACAAAAACTTCCGTCTCTGTTGATTCTTGATGATGTCACTTTGTCATTGATAGCAGAGATCATCTCGGATGTCATGCGATTGGGATTCACCTTCCAGAAGGAGTCCTCGGCAGCGATTGGTCTGAACACCACCGGCATCCCCGTATCTCGGTTCTTGTGATGGGTGACCACCGTGTAAGCTCCCTCGTCTTCCTTGGGTGCTTCTGTATCCATCTGTGTCATGTCATTAAGGGAGTACGTCGATGTAGCGTCATCGTTGTCAACCTCTTCTTCCTCCTCTGTACGCCTCTTCTTGCACTGCGAGGCCTCGCTGTTCTCTGTATGGGACGTCGATATTGTTGCTGAGCCTGCAGCAACTTGAAGTCGAGCGGTATGGATAAGTGGTGCTTCTCTTGGCGCTAGTGGCATCTCGTTGTCCCCCATACCCGGGCTTTGCCAGGTAAGAGGCACGGGCCCGCTAAGGGGCAATTCTGATCGCGATGCGTAGTGAAACTCCGACTCACCGATGTTTAGCTGCCACTCTGAAGACAGTCCACCCACCGCACACACTGTAAAAAAGATCCTGAACTCAACATAATAAATGAATTAAGAGAGCGAAATGAAGCTACCGGCTTTGTTTGTTTGTTTGTTTGTTTGTTTGTTTGTTTGTTTGTTTGTTTGTTTGTTTGTTTGTTTGTTTGTTTGTTTGTTTGTTTGTTTGTTTGTTTGTTCGTTTGTTTGTAGCCTCTAATCCATGGCTCGTACCCACTCTGGGGGATTGGCCAAGAGAACATATAGTCTCATACGGCCGATAACTGCATTATTGCTTACAACGAAAAAAAAAGGGGCGGGGGGAGTTGTATAGTGAAGACAGTATGTTAAAAAAAGAAAGAAATCAAAGATTTAGATAGTGAGAAAAAGAATCAACAAGAAAGTAGACACTGATAGCTATACCTTGATTTTGGGAGCCGACCAGAAAGCTACGGGCTTCTTCCATTCACTTCTTCTTCCTCTTCCTTTCTGAGTGGAAGTATATTACGCGCATCGACGATGTGGTAGACTACAATCGATCATCGAAATATTTGTTCGCATTCAACCTTAAGTCCGACTTTCGACCAATCAAAAACGGCCCGGACGGCCATCCGAAAAACAACAGCTACTCTCCAATAACAAGCCGCCATTCTGAATATAGTTGAGTTCTTCGAGATAGAAGAATCTTCCCGATATACAATCAATAGAGCAGTGAGGGTAGGCTATCCCCATCGATAGCATGTTGCCGACATTTAAAACTTCAATATTTGCCACATTCCGAGCACGTCTGAACACTTTGCGCCATCTAACGTGTCAAAGTAAAAGTAGTTTATCAGTTTCGCCAAGGCCTCTTATATTTTGTTTCGCCATGGCCTCCAAGATCGCGATCGCGCGGCAGAGAAACCCGCTGCGCGGCCGCAATCTCGGAGGCCATGGTTTCGCTTTTGCGTTTCTCTTTTTTCACAGCGTGGGGAATTTTAAAGCGCCTTTATATACGCGCGGGTGAGCGTGCGTTGTTTCAACGATGACGTCGACGTCGCGTGTGACCGCTCCACGAAAAACGGCAAATCTCCGAGGATTATCTCGCAGCTGGGCTTATAATCTTCTATGACACCGGCGCAGGCCCGAAAGACGACATTCACCGAGTTTAGCGCGGACGACGACAGTTCGTCAAACAGCCCCGGAAGATCAGCGGTCGTCCGTCGGTCAGTTTAGTGTGCTCGAGCCGCGTTCTGAACGGCACGCGTAGGTGTAAGGTGATCCGATGTGTTTTGAATGTCGGGGCTCTCGTCTGCAGCGTGTCCACATCCTTCGGGCGAGACCACTAGCAGGCGCCAGTGCACAGTGCAGTTTCGTGCGCGGTGATAGCTGGGAGTGAACCTTGGAACAGAGCTGCGCGCATTGCCGAGAGGCACTTCGCGACAGTCGTAGACTTTTTTTTTTCTTTTTGTTTTATGCTGCTCAAGGTATTTCGGAGAACAGAAAACAAATGTCTACTTTGAAATGTTACTGTCCCGTTTCACCTGAGCAAATGTATGGGTGGAGGGACCTTAGTCAGGCAGATGTAATCTGCCTTTAGTCCCTTCAACCTATGCAATATTTGTTTTTGTCTGAATAAACAATGAATGAATGAATGAATGAATGAATGAATGAATGAATGAATGAATGAATGAATGAATGAATGAAACATGCGCCGAAAACTTGTTACCGCATCACGAAACTGCTTCGCAAGGATGACATGAACGACATCAGATGTAATATCACTCTATGTACAGAAAAGCTTACGAAATTTCAGCGCTTATATTTACGGGATACTCAGTGTGTGTGTTCATTGTGCTTGAATTGTATATTTCGATTTTTTTATGTTTACCCTGTTCAGGGCAGTGTTGATTTTATAATACTTTCTTATCCACGCTAATTCTTTCTCGTGTGAAAATATTTTTCGTACTGTAGATTGAATAAATTTGTGGATTCAAACTAACTTTGTTTGAACGATGACTTCTCGCTGCACAATTTGATACCACAAACATTAACATCAGAAACTTTCGGTGCAATATAAATAACGTTTCCTGGACAAAACCCTAAAACGTCCAAATTTCTCGCGGACACGATAGTGTTAAATATGCGTGAGACATACAAGCCCACAAATAGCGCGTCTGCGTCTGCATATACCTTGTTGACGTCACTGTTTCTGGCGCGTTTCTTTACCCTAGAAGTGTGGTGGTTTGGGCTAGTTGGTATGACATGACGATAGTTATAGCGCGACAACGGAACGACGACGAAGGGACAAGAAGCAGACGAGCGCTGTCGTTTTTTTTTTTTAAATTCACCACCAACGTGCCTACATAAATTGCCATCTAGGCAAAATTCACACAAAAGTAAAACACGTCGGCACGTCCCAACACAGCTCGCTTCGTTTAAGAGGGTTTTGTGTTGTCATTTTATATTATATAAAATATCGATTCTCTAGAAGCCTTGTGCTATTAAAATACTAATAATGCGATGCAGCGTATCGCATCTTTTTTGACAGATCGGAGGGAAGCCTTGTCGAGGTAGCCATCAATGCGGTCACGGTCAATGCTGTGTGGCACAAAGGAGAGGCCATACCTTCAGAACCTGCAGAAAGAAGCCTGGGTTAGATGGACCTTGCTCAGCAACATTTTTGGCCGTTCCCAACCTGCCCTGGGGATCCAAACTGTTCTTGTACGGATGCCCCTGCCGAAATATAGGTGAGCTGAGTTTTATTAAAGCTTCACCAGAACTTGGCATTATTGCGCCATTTCTCGCCAGTTTCAGCAGTGACCAGTCCTAAATGAATGAGAAATGGGTGAAAAAAACAAAAAACTGGTATCCGACGAAAAAAAGCTAGTTATAAAAGAGCACCCGCTTTTAGGGTGCAGCACCTCAGGTGCCAGAGCTTGTCCGTCCAGGTTGTTGGTTGTCACGCGGAAATACTTGGATTCGAGACAAAAAAGGTTCGTAATAGAATAATATCAATCATAATTGTGACAGAACAATTTAAAATACCTACGATCACAAACCCTTTACACCAGTTGGCGGCTTCAACGCAGACATTGTGGGCCTTAGGTCGTAGACTTCTCCTCAACTCTGACTGTCCACTGTCAAAGTATACACGAAATTGTCGATATAATCAGAACATATCTGTGTATGCGAATAATAAAAGAAGTTTACAATAAACTACCATCACCTCAAGCGTGGCAGAACACTTACAAGGACAAACCCTTCATATTAGTCGGCGACATAAACGTAGGCATGAACATCAAGACTTAGCTGTCGAATATATGTCAAATTATGCCACTCAATTCACATTATAGGTGTCAACACTCGGGTGACGTATACGGCTACTAACCCCGAGCTTCGTCCACTCGTCGCGATCATTTTTGTACAACGCAAACAGTACATGGCCGCGAAAAAAAAAAACATTCGGTATCGGCGTCACGAGCGGTCTCCATTGGCTGCGCCATCAGTTACGTCGTTCTCAGCGTCATACCCAAGCACGCGCGCCATTGGCTGCATTGTGAGTGACGTCGTCCCTCCCGTCGCAGCCGTGGCGCCGAGCACGGGCGCATCGGTTTAAACCGATAACTTCTACATCGGTAAGCCACAGACAAAGAGTGCCGACAACGGAGCTCCCATTTGCCGGGCCGATGCTGCAATCCCGGCATAAAGTTCCGGCAGGCCGAGTGCCTGTAGCAACTGCGCACCGATGATCCGGCAGCCTTCCAAGCCGCGCTGGGTCGCGATCGGGAACGCGCCGGTGGCGCCGGTGGCGGGCGGATCCTGAAAACAACGCCGTCGAGCTACCTGGCGGTGCCAAACGCTTGCAACCACGCCGCACCGAACAAGGGCCTTGCGGGAACGACAGCGTCTAAAGCATAGCCTCCTAGATTTCCCTTGCCTGCCGCATTATCGGCGGTCACTTGGAAAGCGGCCGTCATCGGAACTATGGTGGTGGCGCCACCTAAGTAGGGGTGTTTTCAAATAAATTTTTACGTTTTTGGATCCTATATGCAACAAAAATAACGTAAAAAACTTACAAAGGCGTGAACGCTATTATAATTAACCCTACCTAAGTGACTCCGTCATTCAAAAGGCAACTCCTTCAATACAAGGCATAGCCTCTGAAATTAGTAGCAAACGCCAAAATTGCCAATGTCAAAGGCCAAGTACAAAGACCCTTACCCCTACGTAGGCAGCGCCGCCATAGATGACCGGCGTTTCGCGCTCATCCAGCAGGCAAGGGAAATCTCGGAGGCTATGGTCTAAGTGATTATTATGGAAGCGCGTTCACCGGGGCGAACGCCCGCTTTCAGCGGCAGTTTCTCTAGCGGCGTTTGGGCTTCGGTCGCAACGTCTGTGATTACCTGTGCTTCGAGAACAACCTACTGTGATTAACGGATTTCCAAACGCGTTCCACCGCTTGTTACGCTCCTCCGTGACCATGATCGTGCGAGGCACAATGTGCGGCGTGTGAAGTAAAATATGTGGCAAAGCCAAGCTACAGACGTGTGTCGAACCTCATTAAGAAGCACGAACATGTATCGCCAATAATCGTGACAGGCTCATGTGCAGCGACGGGTTGATTCCAGTACCAAACACCGGGGCCACTTTCGCTGGTTGACCATTTGTACGTTGTGCTTGAATGATATGTGGGGGTTTAACGTCCTAAAACCACCATATCATTATGAGAGACGCCATATTGGAGGGCTCCGGAAATCTCGACCACCTTTGTGCGTTGTGCTTGGGCGGTAATTTTTTTTCTTATCTACTGCATATACAAAATGGTACATTTTGGTAGAATTAGGGTGTCGCACTACAAATCACGTGTCTCACCACACTGCGCTGAGCATTGCCATCACTCTTTGTACACGTCAAACCTGATCATATAAAATAAAAAGCACCTAACACGCGTGGCAACATCAGTGCACGAACTGCTGCCACTAACTGTTTCGTTCGCTCACCAAAAGTTAAATTATCGCAGCATGCCTCGCTTTGCCAAAATGCAATCACCATAGCTAAGTTGGCCCCAGGAGACATGCGTCGCATTTACTTCTGGTCGGTTACGAGCTAAGAATCAATGCAAGCTCTGGCCCCAGTACTGCGCAGCACCGGTAATTCATGTCTGCGAGAAATACATGCTTGCTGGTTTCCGTTGTAACCATAAGCACTGTTTCGTTGCTTATGTAAATACTACGCTCCTCGCAAGTTAAAACGTTTGTCGCCTTTTGTTAGTAGGC
Source organism: Rhipicephalus microplus (assembly GCF_043290135.1). Taxonomy (NCBI): domain Eukaryota; kingdom Metazoa; phylum Arthropoda; class Arachnida; order Ixodida; family Ixodidae; genus Rhipicephalus; species Rhipicephalus microplus. The sequence continues at coordinate 20,822,031 of NC_134708.1, read as the reverse complement.
TACATTCCAGAGAGAGTTTAAGTCAGAACATTTGCTTTAATGGCCAGGAAGTTCGAGATTCTCCCTGAAAGTAAAAGCGACATAAACGTATGCCTGCATTTTAAAGTCACCTGCATGATATGCTGACGTGTTTGCCGTCACCTAAATTAAACTGTTGTAACCGGGTTGGAAATTCCTGCGAATTCTGTATGAATAGGACAGCGACGGTTGGGAGTGGAGCTTACGTTTTATCTCAAGTTGCAATTGACTATAGTTTAATGTACCTTCTTTCATTACTTCGCTTTATGCACGAAGCAATTTGCATGAGTATTTTTCAATCAAAGATTATTACACCTTAGTCCCGACTTCCGAAAAAAAAAAGCGTTTCCTGTTCGTATGCATTCTTTGATTGCAGGTCACACGTGCCGCCGCTTAAGAGAACAAGACTCTACGGGCGTGTGCCGACCGATACTTAAGATATTTAATGCGTTTAATTAGAAACTCCGATGATCATAATAAACATTCAACCTCTCGTGAGTGTCTCATAGATGTCTGCTGGACCAGCCACGGCGGCATAGTGGTTATGCTGCTGGACTGCAGAGCCGAAAGTGGCGGGATAGAAACCCGTCATGGGATGATAATATATATGGTAGCGCCGACAAAGGACACGGACAAGAGAAGGTATTATGACGTGCCTCACTAATACTTGTTTTCGGTCATTCATTCCTCGTACATCGAACCAATGGAACCACCTTCCCGGACCAACTGCTGGCATTCAAGGTAATGAACGCTTCTGCACTGTATTAACAATGTAACATATGCTGAGTGTATATGTTTAGTTGTTGTTGCTGCTGTACTTTATTTCTTTGTTGTATTGATCGATTTGTGGGGTTTAACGTCCCAAAACCACTATATAATTATGAGAGGCGCCGTAGTGGAGGGCTCCGGAAATTTTGACCACCTGGGGTTCTTTAACGTGCGCCCAAATCTGAGCACACGGGCCTACAACATTTCCGCCTCCATCGGAAATGCAGCCGCCGCATCCGGGAATCGAACCCGCGACCTGCGGGTCAGCAGCCGAGTACCTTAGCCACTAGACCACCGCGGCGGGGCTTTCTTTGTTGTATTGCTCCCTCTACATGAACCACCACTCCCCTCTGTAATGCCCTTGGCCTTGAGGGTAAAATTAGTAAATAAATAAATAAATAGAAAAAGGCAGATTCAAGATAACACAGTGCTAACTTTCAACAACAGCTTATTACACGCAGGTCCCCCTAGTGTATGTACTCCACCACACCATACGTCACATGTGCATAGCTCTCACAACCATGAATTATAACCAATGCGCATGCATCCAGCACACTACAACACTATATTTTTCCCACTTTTTTGCTTTTCCTTTCTTCCTTTTTTTCTAACGTGCGTAACCACAAAAAACACTTATCACGAATACATGTAATCAAGTTCCTCATTTGTCCACATCACTGATGGACTGCTCACACAGGCGTCAACAAGCGCTGAACCTCCATTATCGATCGCGTCATCTGGCACCTACTTCTATTTATAATAACCTTTTCCTTGAATTTGGGTGTGCAATTGCATCTCTGGCAATGAAGGGAAAGGAAACCGTCAGGAACAACACTACTTACGGGGGCATTCTCGTCTTCTCAGGACCGACCGACTTTGTTATTCCGCTCGCCGTGGGGACAACATTTCAATGGAGGTGAAAGGCTGGAGGTCCGTGTACTTACCATTTAGGAGCAAGTTAAAGAACTGATGATCGAAATTTCCTGAGCCCTCCGCTACGGCGCTCCTAACCTTCGTTTTAGGACGTAAAACCCCTAACAGTTGTTATTAGTATTATTATTGTTATGCTGGTCTGATGTGTCTTCTGATATACTCCCACATCCGTTATATTACACATTGGCCCCCATAATGGCTATGCATCGATTGTTGTGAACAAACAGACCGACGAGCCACGACAGTTAGAACCATTTATTTGTGATGATTTGAACATGAACAATATGATGATGATATGTGTTCTTTTTCTTCGTCGTCTTTCTCCTTCATCTTCCTGTTTCTACGTCTTCCCGGGGCCTCAAATGTCCACACTTTTAAGTGCCCTTCCAGTGGATAAACCAACCTCGTGAGTCTTCGTAGAAGCTTACTGTCAAGATTCTTCAAAACGCACACTCTGGAGAGTTGGTCTCGCCCTGCGAAAACTTCCTTTACCAAGCATATTGTCCAAAAGGCCTTTGGATTTCTTTTTTCTAGTAAAACAGCGTCACCCTTTCTTTAAGTTTCTCATGATTATTTCTCATTGCGGGTTTCATTATTGCACCCCTCATTTCTTTCATATACTCAAGAGTTCCATCGTTGCCAGCATACTTTAGTAACTTCTTCGCGAAGTCTCTACACTTGTTAAAGGTTGTGGTCCCATTCTTCATTTACGTCTGCTCCAATCTTTCGCTTTCCGCCAATCAGATCTGATGGGGTCAAAGGAGCGGGCTCGTCCGGTTCTTCGTAAATGTACGCAATTGGTCGATTGTTCATGATGCCTTCAACTTCACAGACTAAGGTATGCATCGCATCGATATGCAGTAAACGACGACCAATCACTTTCCGCATAGACGACTTGAGGCTGCGTATTAGCCGTTCATAAAATCCACCCCATGCCCCATGGTGCATTCTAGGGAATGAATTTACACTTGATACGATGATTGGCAATAAAATTCCTTGTCTCACGTTGTATCGTCGTGATTACGTTCAATTCTTTGTTAGCTTTCTTGAAAGCCTTCGCATTGTCGCTGTAGATGACTGAGCACACCACTCTACTTGCAACAAAGCGTCGAAAAGCCTGCAGAAAACTTTCAGCTGAAGTGTCTGTCCAAGTGCACAGCTCTCGTAGCTGCGCATGTAAAAATTATGCAAACCTTCATTATCTCTCCCTTTCTTTTTGGCTGCTTGCAGAGCCCCTGTGAAGTCTATTCAAACTATTTAAAAAGGTGCAGTCCTCGTTACTCAGTTGGCAGGCAGAGAAAGTATTGCTCCTCGCAGTGGTCTGTAATTATACCTTCTGCATATAATACATGTTCTAATGACATTTTTAACTTTCTGTCGTCCTCCGAGTATCCAAAACTTGGTTCTTAAACGGTCCAGTGTGTCTCGCACTCCACCGTGAAATGTTTCTTCATGCACATGGCTAAAGAGTATCCTTGTAAAATGAATTTTCCCAGGTATTACTATCGGATGCTTTTCGTTAATTGTCATACTTGTCTCTTGGAGTCGTCCTTCTAGTCTCAATATGCCTTGTTCGTCTGTGAATACCTGGCATCCTCTTATTGTCTCATGTGCTCCGACTTTCTTCAGTTCTTTGGGAAGTTCGCGATTTTGTTCTTGCCAAATAATACGGTTCTCCACGGCCTCGATCTCTTCAGCTGTTAGAAGACCGTATACTTTGTCGCGTTGAAAATTGCTGTAGAAGCGAGACATCCGAGCTGTTACCCTTAACATCTTTGAGTAAGTGCCAAACTTTTCCATTTCGATTCCTCGTTCTGCGCCTTGTTTCGTCGTATGTTCAACAAGTATTTCTACTTCCCTACTTTCTTCATTACCACCTGGCTCTTTGTAACTTGGAAAGCTTTGTTCCGTAACCACTCCGGTTCTTTCCACCAAATTTCTGCTGATGAAAGTTGTTCCACGGTGAGCCCTCTGGTTAGATGATGCGCCGCATTTTCATTACTCCTCACGTATGCCTTTCTGCTGACAATTTTCAAATTTCTTGTAGTCAATTTTCAACGAATGCTTCACGCCTTTTTTTTCATTTCTTATTCAGTTTAACACGATTGTAGCATCCGTCCGAAACTTCACCAGGTCAATTTCTTGTTTCAGGTTACTTTTGATGTAACTCCGCATTCTCAGAGATAGTGTTGCTCCTAGAAGTTCTAATTTACTTTACTTTTTGCGACAATCAGAGCACGATCTCTTTGACTCTGTTTTCGTACGACAGTACCAATGTAGGCTGCACTTCCATGCGCCGCAGGGCTTGCATCGGAGAAAATGTGCAATTCTGTGTTCAAATTCTGTTTCTTATTTGAGACGCACTGCAGTGTTACTTTTATATTTTCGATTGATTTAATTTCCTCCAACCGTTTCCTCCATACCTTCTCATCTTGCTCTGATAAATGATCGTCCCGAGAAATTCCAGCCTTCCAGAGCCTTTGTATCTCTTACTGCGACAGGTGTTAGAAATCCCAATGGATGGAATATCTTGGCATTTTCTTGAAGTACTGCTCACTTAGCCTTTGGACTCACTTCTGATGTCACCCATTTTTTCACAGGATAGCACAAAATATCGTCATCGGTATTCCACGTCATTCCTAGAACGTTCATTTCACTTGATGATGTAGGAACAGCATCTTGATTCTCTGGAAAATGTTTCTTCATCTCTTCACTGCTCGATGTTCATTTCCTTAGCTTCATTCCTGCTCTGCGAAAAACTTTCTTTGCGTCTCGATAAAAACCTTTCGCTTGACTCTCGTGCGTTGCTCCAATCATGACATCATCAACGTAAATTGAATTTCAAAGTTTATCTACCATTTCGGGAAAGTTTTCTAGTTCTTGATTGAGATGATGCTGTATTGTTGCTGCCATCAAGAAACTGCTTGGCGTTGTATCAAACGTCACCCTGGTAATCTTCTATGCAACGATGTTTTCTTTAGTTAAGTCGAAGTGCTCGTTTTTCCACCACAAAAAACGAAGGGCATCTCGATCTTCTTCGTGAATACTTATCTGCAGGAATGCCTTCTCCACGTCTGCCGTCATTGCAACTGAGTGTTTGCGGAAGTTCATTATCAGTGCCAGTATGTCCGGATTCAAGTTTTCTACGGCTTCTAGGTTTTCCTTCAACGACATTCCTGGTGTCATTGACGGCGAAGCGCCCAACACTATCCTCACTTTTGTTGTCAGTTGATCTTTTCTAATTACTGCTTGATGTGGCATGTATACAGTACGCAACGTGCTCAGATTCATCCGACGTCGCTAGCTCTACCGCGCCCGATATAAAGTATTCTTTCATAGCACTGTTGTATCTTTCTCTTAGCGCCGAGTTTTTCTGAAGTCTTCTAGACACTTGCATTAATCTTCTAATTGCTACTTCCTTGTTGTCTTCCATGTCCACTGTTTCTTTCTATGGTAGTCTTACCTTGTATCTATCTTCATCTCTCTCCACCGTCTTTTCAAATGACGCAAAAAGGTGGTCAACTCTATGCAGCCTGTTCTTCGTTTCCGTTATTCCAGTGTTTCCGAGCTCCCAAAATTTTTGGATGGAATCCATTACCTCTCTGACGTATGATTTTGCTTCTCTGGCGTATGATTCTACACCACATGGTCCATGTACAATCCCACCTAGAATGCTTTCTACTAGCATCGTGTGTTCATTTAACCTTTTTACACGTCCTATTATTGCCTCCCTGTATAAATCAGAAGCTTGTTTCCTGCGTTGTACGTTTTTCATGGTTTTCATCAGCGATTTTCATCCCCATTTTCTTCATATAGGACTTGGAGTTGTCCTTTGGGCTAGACAGTCTCGTCCTTGATATCATCTCTACTTCAATAGCCTCCATTACCAGTGATTCCCCATCTGGAGTTTCCTTCAGTGCGACTTGGACAACGTTTATAACACTTTCACTTTCTTTTCCTCCAAATGATCCAACTGTGAGTTTTTCTTTGCGGAGTATCTTGCAACCAATTCTTCGTGACAGACTTGTTTGTATGAAGGCTCTTTGGCTTCCGCTCTGGAATAAAATTCTTGCGTACTCTCCTTTACCTTACCCTTTTGCCCATGCTACGGCCGTCTGCAATAGAACACGGTGGCGTTCTTCTTGCAGTTTATAAATGCTAGCAGGTTGCACGATATGTTAAGAGACATATCGTTGTTTCGTTCCGCACATTTGTTATTATGCTTACTGCCTTCACTGCCCTTTGTCCTGCACATGGAAGTTGCGTGTCTTGCTCTGGAACGTTTACAAACTACCGGTGGCTTTATAAACTCTAGCGCTTTGATTTGGTCTCGTGTACCTAAAGCACCTACTTTCTTCTGTAAGCTTTTTCCCATTTTGTCATCGTATTTTAGTGATCTCCTACAGTCTTCAGTGCTGCGATTGGTTAGATCACATAAGCAGCATGTTTTTGTGACGAAGCTCTGAAATGCAGAAGTGTTGCTTGTTAAGTTGGATCGGTTAGTCCATTTTTTCCGAGGTCTGCCTTCCCCGTCTTCGAAACTTTCTAGCGACTCTCTGCACCTCACTTGTCCTTGCAAAAATGCTATCAGTACTTTTAGTGTATCTTCACTAGAACCAATGTTGCTTTCTCCTTCCAAAGTTCATGCTCTCTCTTGCATACTTTGCCTTCTCTTCTCGTAAAATTGGTATTCGATGAACAATTCTTGCGCTTTGCAACGCTTTAAGATCGGCGTAAGCGTCGTAGCGTACGAACTCAATGTAACTCCGAGCGCTTCCAGTGCGTTCGTGTGCACTTGTATGGCATAGTTCGCGTAAACATTTGACATCTTTTGGATTCCTAACTGGTTCGAACTTGATCAATGCATTCACGTGAATTTCTTTTAAATGTTCTTAATCGCCAAACTCCTCTTTCAGCAGCTTAACAGCTCTCTGGTAATTTTCATCGGAGTATTGTAGTCCTTCAATAAAAGCTTCTGCCTTTCCGTTAAGAACAGATATTAGGTAGTGAAACTTTTGACTTTCTGGTAAGTTCTGTCGAAGATGTATCGCGCTTTCAAACTGCGTCCAAAATCTTTGCCACGTCAACGTGTTCCCGTCAAACCTGAACGTGTCTGTTTTCGGCAATTTCACATAGCAAACAGTAGTCCAATTTCCTGGCACTGTCGGTTCAGTTCTTGTTTTTTTTCTTCGACGGCTGTCCGTCATGCACTGTGACTCTACACTTCTCGATGTAGGACTCTATTCTTGAAGTGGCCGTAATAATCTTCATAGCACATTCTACTACTCTCGCGAATTCATCTACTGTTGTTTCCTCTGTTATAAACGACTCCATCTGCACATTTGCCAAGTCTCCGTGATGCCGTATATTTGGCTAAGGTTTACGCTTAGAGAGTTTACGCCTTCTCCATCATTCATCTTTTTTTTCCGTCTCTGTGACGAGATTCGTTATTTGTGTCCTTAGCGTTTGCCTATTCTGCGAAACGACGTTCCAATTCATGGTGAACAAGATGCAGGCTTAAATTCACGATGTAACGATGACCTCTTTCTTGTCGGTAGCCCTCGGCTCCACGGCTGCAACTCCCGGTGTCACGTCTGCTTCCTCGATCTCTTCAGCTGGGGCTCTGGCGTGCCGGTTTTGTCGACGAGGGGAGGTTGGTGACGGCACCACGCTGTGAATGAACAGACCAGGGAGCCACGACAGTTAGAACCGTTTATTTTGTGATTATTTGAACGTGAACAATATGATGATGCTATGATGATAATGATGATGATCCTTGTATAATTGGCACCTACCCACTCTGGGGGATCAGCCATGAGTCGGGCGGATCATGCATGATGATAGGTGTTCTTTCTCTTATAATTCTTCGCCGTCTTCTCCTTCCTGTTTCTACATTGATCATCGAAACGTTCCAGCAGCTCCCGTGCTTTATATATATATATCTTATGTATGTATGTATGTACGTATGTATGTACGTATGTACGTATGTACGTATGTATGTATGTACGTATGTACGTATGTATGTACGTATGTATGTATGTACGTATGTACGTACGTATGTATGTATGTACGTATGTATGTATGTACGTACGTATGTATGTATGTACGTATGTACGTATGTACGTACGTATGTATGTATGTACGTATGTATGTATGTACGTATGTATGTATGTATGTACGTATGTATGTATGTATGTACGTATGTATGTATGTATGTACGTATGTATGTATGTATGTATGTATGTGTATGTGCGCGCGTGTGTGTGCGCGCGCGTATGTATGTATGTGTATGTGTATGTGTATGTGTATGTGTATGTGTGTGTGTGTGTGTGTGTGTGTGTGTGTGTGTGTGTGTGTGTGTGTGTGTGTGTGTGTGTGTGTGTGTGTGTGTGTGTGTGTGTGTGTGTGTGTGTGTGTGTGTGTGTGTGTGTGTGTGTGTGTGTCACGTCGAGCGACCGAACGCCACACGATACAGTTTCGTCATGTTCCCTGCTTTCTTACAAACCGACCGGAAAGAGAAAGGTGTGTTCCACCTTCGGGACGCCATAGGTGAATGCACTACAGACCCGGTTATTTCTAATTAATTTATCCATTGATTCGTTCAATAACTTATTAATCGAAGCCTCAAATGCTGCATTAAACGCAAAAATTAACCGCCGAAGGCGGAAACACGAGGGAAGCGAAAGGTTAGTATCGCAAAGCTACGGCACAATGAAGCATCGTGGGTCCCGAAAACTTGTGACGGCATCATGGCGTCACTATGACGTACCATAGGGCGGCGACACACGAACACGGTTGTGGCGTGACACTTTCGATTGGTGAAAGGTGGGTTAATCGCGGATACAGTGCGAAATCAGGCGAGATGCCGAAATCTTGCGATGATGATGATGAGGATGACGATGATGACGATGATGATGATGATATTGTTGCCCTGCCCTTTGTAACGGGCGATCAAACGGGAAATCCGGATCCGGCACAGTAAGTCTCTAATTGTCGGTTTGGTGTACTTGCTGCCGGACCTGTTCCATCCTGCACACCGCAACTGTTCTATCCTGCACACCACAATTGTTCTAATCGACGCTTCGAGACAAGGAATATTCCGCGTGTAGTTGCCAACCACGTTAGGTGCAGAAAGCTTTCGAAGACGGGCGGGTGAGAATAATGCAATGCCTGTTTTTTTTTTCTATCGTGGTTTTTACCTTCGAGTTATCCTGGGCAAACGCTTGAGGGCTCATACTTCTGTTCATTGCAAATAATTTTGCACAAACGTGCTGATAGCTTCTAAACCAATCTTTCAAACCCCAATCGTCCCCAGAAGTCAAAGCCGCCGACTACGATTCTCACCCTCGGCGAAACGATGGATGACGTTTGTGCGAGAGAGCGCAGGAGAGACTGCGGCGATGCGCAAATAAGGCCGAGGAAAAATGCCTTCCCCCCCCCCCCCTTCGTTCTCGCCTCGTCTCGAAGACGTACGAAAATGTAAATAATAAAGACGTACAGAAAGAGGAGGCTAAGACCTCGGCACACGAGAGTTGCACGCCACTGAAGTGCCATGCCATAGAGCGCGGCAGTCGCGGGATGAACTCGCTTCCGGTCTGTCGACAGAACTGGGCGACCCCAACAAGACGATGGCGACGAGAATAGTTACGAGTAGTTTATACAGGGCTCGGTAAAATAGTTATAACAATTTATTTCGTCAGACGAGCGACGAGGCCGGCATCTCCGACAGCGTGTGGCGCGAACCGTGGACATGATTGATTAAGTCGTGCAGTTTTGGATTTGTTTTCACGTGAGCTGGGCCGATTTACCGAACTCTTCGACGCGGAAGCAAAGACGACTTGAAATTCCGCAACTGCGGCCATAATCTGCAAGGTAAGTTTAAATTAACTCGACCGGAAAACGAACTTGGCAGCCGCCTAATGTTAACCCGTCGTGTACTGGTATGTCCAGTGAAAGACGTGCAACGGTTGTGTGGCTTGTAAACCATTAAATTCCAACCAAACGCGAGAACTTACGCCCTGTGCACTACCCGTTGACTTTGCTATTTGTTGACTTCATACGGCTATATGACTCAGTAAAACGTTTCGTTCGTTTGGCTAGTTAGCTCATGGTTTGAGAATGTAAAAAAAAGCAGGACAATATAAGCTAGGATGAAATGAATGAAATGACAGAACAAATTGAGAAGGGTGGGAATGCTGGTGAATATACTTATTTTGTGCGGCTTTATCGTGAAGGTGACAACCCGATGCTCGCCTCGTCAATATTTACTCAATAGCACACAATCGGAAATCAGTAGCGTGTTGTCATGCCTTCCTAGACTATATTAAGCTGCTGTTTTTATATTTTATTTCCTTATGAAGTCACAATTCAAAGTCTCGAGCAGCTATGTTTGATTGAGCGCCCGTGATGAATTGATCGACTGCGTGAACACAATGCAAGAATATACCCTGAGTCACCGTGCATTCTAAAGTCATGTCAGCCATTTGATCAGCCACCAATTATTCTCCAGTCCCATCAATCATTCGATCAGTCACCAATAATTCGATCAGCCGTGAATGACAAAGAACAAACCAGGCCTAAGTGTTCTCGAACATGCGGCGGGATCCCCATCTTTGAAAAGTTGTGGCTTCGAATCTCTCCAAACGCAAGCGTTGCTTTCTCTCAATTAACGACATAATTCCCCTCAATAATTGCTCTCAATTTGCGTAACATTGCCTATACGCAACATTAAAAAAAGCACACGACAGAGGCATTCCTCAATTTTTTTTAAGACGACAGACTTTCACGAGCGGCTGTAAACCGAGAGTGATATTAGGACTGCGAAAAGTGTGACATTGTGTCTGGATGCTCACCCTTTTGCCTCCTTTCTATTTACCTAATAATTAAAACCAATCATCAAATCTTACGTTTTACATCCCAAAATTACGATATGATAATGAGAGACGCCGTGGTGGAGACGCACTGTACACCGACCTCTATAGCGTTTCGGCTCCATTGAAATGCGACCGCCGCAGCAAACATCGAACCCGCGACCTTAAATCTTTCTCACTACTTCTGACGTTTGAACTACCCGATCCCCTTCGCCAGCGTAGGGCGTCATACCGGTTATCTCTATACTGGTTATTATCCTCGCCTTTTCTCTGTTTCTCCAGTTTTTTTCTCCCTCGTTAAAACAACTAATACTGTCCGTCCTTATTCGGTCTCATTTGGTTCTGTCTCGCACTACTGTTGTGTTCACGCTGCTTGTTCACACCGTTTGACGGTTCTGTCTCACACTAATATGCTTCGTTTGATTCTATCTCACAAAGAAACGAGCCCTCCAACCAATCTCCCCTGCTTTCGTACCGTCACTTGATCTGAAACCCATCATATAACGTCGCCCTGCACGTGTCACTGTGGAGGCAAGCACGCGAGTTTTTTTTTATTTATTCACAATACTGTAAGCCCTGTCGGGCTGTTACAGAGTGGGAACTACATCATACAATGACAATTCTAATTTACCAACAAAAGATTCAACTGTGTCTACATTCAAAGAAATCGGCGGCAAGACAGTTCCAGTCGACAATCGTTCTCACAAGAAAAGTGTTTTTAAATGTGTCAATTCTCGGTGTGTAGGGCATAATTACGTGTGGGTGATTGGTTCTTGATGAGACTCCTCCTGGGGGACGCAAATAGAGAGAAGGGCTTAAATTGAGCTTATTGTTGTAAAGCTGATATAAAAACTTTAGTCAAGTGATTTTTCGGCGAATGGCAAGTTGAGGAAGTTTAACCTCAGTGAGCAGGGTTGTTATTGACTGCCTCCTCTCATAAACGGAGAAAATGAATCGCGCTGCTAGCCTCTGAACACGCTCCAGTTTATCTATTTGATATTGGTGATGCGGGTCCCAGATCATACTAGCGTATTCTAAGGTAGGCCGAACAATAGTTTTGTACGCCTGAAGTTTAACCTCAGGAGGAGCACCTCTTAATTTACTTCTCAGTAGTCCAAGTTTCCGCTGCGCTGATCCGCAGATATTGTCAATATGTGCATTCCAATTTAGTGTATCTGTAATTGTCATACCAAGATATTTAATTTGGGTGGATCTTTTGATTTGGTTAGTATTCACTGTATAGTCAAACATTAAAGGCGTTTTCTTGTTTGAGACTGTCATGCAGGCAGACTTCTTAGGGTTGATTTCCATATCCCATTTTGCACACCAATTGTGAATAATGTTTAAGGCATCATTTGAACAAGTTTGGTCAGAGACAGTCTTGACGCGTGTAAACAAAAGACAATCGTCGGCAAACAATCGCACTTCAATGTTGGGATATACACCACTTGCAATGTCATTAATGTACAGCAGAAACAAAATTGGGCCTAAAACCGACCCTTGCGGCACACCAGAAGGAATGGGCAAAGTTTTTGTTAAACACGCACACGAGATCACGGCACTTTTATACGCTGCCAGTGTTGGAAATTGTTTGAACCTCCCGCGCGAATAGCGCGCGCACCAAGAGACGGAGAACGACGAGGAAGAGGAAGAGACCAGCCGAAAGAGAACACGCTCTTTTACCATGGATGCTGGCGTTTGCGTCTCCTTCATTTGGTGCCTTTAAACTCCGAAGCGTGGTTTTCCCACATCGATTTTGGTGCCGACGACCCGGGAATCAAGCCTACAACGACCCGAGCCTTTCATTCCTGGTGTGGGTGAGCTGCGCTGCGAGCTAGACCGACATGGAGCGAGCGAAGAGCAAGCGGGCCTCGCGGCGATCGATGAACACGAGAATCATCAACGAGGTCAACCAGGTGCTCCAGTCCAATGAGTTCGAGCTTTCTGGACTTCGAATGCTGCACGGCCGCCTACGCGCCAGCAACGTGGAACTTAAAGCCTTGAACAACGAGGTTGAAACCCTGATCACTGACGACCTGGCGGCAGACGACTATGAGGTGGTCATGCAATACGATGACGCCGCTAACAGTACTCTGGCGTTGCTCGAGCACCACATTGAAGTTCTGAAGACTTCTGCTACGCCGGCGTCGTCTACAACTCCAGCCATGGGCGCAAGGACCTGTGAGGGTGCACCGAGCGAGCATGAACGACTTCCACAACGTGAGTTCGGCGCACGACTTCCCAAGCTGGAGCTTCTTCGTTTCGATGGAAACGTGATCAAGTGGCAACCCTTTTGGGATATGTTCCTGCACTCCGTGCACGAGAACCCAAGGCTGTCCAACACAGACCGGTTTCACTACTTGGCCTCACTTCTAGATGGACCTGCAGCTCAGGCCGTCGCCGGTATTCAGGTGACAGATTCTTGTTACGATGACGCGCTGGAAATTTTGAAACGTCGGTTTGGAAACAAGAAAGTCATTGAGCAGAAGTACTTAGGAAATTTGCGCACGCTCAAACCAGTGAAATTAGCGAGTGATGTCACTGCTCTGCGCAAGCTTTTCGACACAGTTCAACTAAACAGGAGGGGGCTGCGTAGTCTTGGAATCACGGAGTCATCCTACGCGGCTATGCTGAATGAAGTTCTGCTCAAAGTCATACCAGCTGACATTGTCGTAGAATACTTCAAAAAAGAAAGTATGGAGAACACGACGGAAACGAGCCAGGCTTCATCTGATCAGGAACTTGAGCAGCTGATGAAATTTCTCCGCATCGAAGTTGAATGTCGAGAAAAGAGTTCTTTAGTGAACAATTTGCCAACGACATCGAACAACAGCGTACCTGTATTAAATAGATCATTCAAGAAGCAGTCCGCGACTCCTACAGCATCCGTTCTTCAAAACAAGACACTATCTTCCCCCTCGTCCTGTTTTTTCTGCGCTGCTACCGATCACAAGACAGAGGACTGCACGAGTGACATGACTCTGGCCGAGAAGCGCAACAAACTTGTAACAGACGGTCGATGCTTCCGGTGCACGTCAAAAGGACATCTGGTCCGCAATTGCCGGCGGAGAGTGCACTGCCAAGCATGCAAGCGCAGACACGCCTCCTCGATGTGCAATGCTAGTAGTTCTGAAACACCATCAGTGACTAATGCTCAGAAGAAACCGAATGCTACGGTGCAAGTTTCCACTCAGAGAGCTTCAGTTCCCCGACTCATCAATGATGTTCTTCTCCAGACTTTTCGAGCTTGGGTAACGACTTCATCTCATTGTTGCTATATACGCGGTGTTCTCGACAACGGAAGCCAGCGAACGTTCGTCACTGAGAGCGTCGCTTCCAAGCTAAGTCTACCTGCTGTTGCCGAGACCGAACTCGCCATCAGTGCGTTTGGTAGAGCGAGCGACCCAACCCGACGATTCAAAATGGTCAAGATCACGCTCCGCAGTCAGCACGACGACCTAACCATTGACATTGAGGCCATAGTGGTGCCCTTTATTTGCGAGGAGATGATTGAAGCACCAAGGCAGAGTCGTCTTCTTCAAGCCATCGCAGCGGAGGGGAAACATCTGGCTGACGCAGTCGTTTACCCGAGTGTAGATTGTGAGCCAGGTGTGAGTGTCCTCATTGGATCGGACCAGCTTTGGAAGTTGATGCCCAACACGAGTGAAGTGAGGTGGGATGAAGAAAACCCTGCCTTACTCGCCATTAACACAAAGATGGGCTGGACTCTCCAAGGCCCCTTATCTGGTGGTGGAAGCACGAGTAACAAAGCAAACACCCAAGTATGTGTTCTTCGAACAGGTTCCCACGAAGACGACCAGATCGCCTTCCCATTACAAAGATTTTGGGACCTCGATGCTATCGGAATTGCCGACACGCCGACGTCTCAGTGCAACGCAGATATTTTGGAAGAATTCAACAACACTACCAGGCTTCGGAAAGGACGCTATGAAGTTGCGTTGCCATGGAAATCACCTCTCGTCGACATGGCCGACAATCGCAAAGTAGCCCTTTCGAGGCTCCATGGACTCGTCAAGCGGCTGTCACCAAACGACGAAGCCATGAGAGCCTACGATAAGGCTATCAGGCAGTATGAGGTGGACGGTCATGCTGAAAAAGTTGAAGATGCCCCTTATTGTACACAGCACCTATACTACATGCCGCATCGAGAGGTAATCCGCGAAACATCTACGACGACGAGACTTCGCGTAGTCTTCGACGCATCATCGCATGCATCAGGAGCTTGTTCTCTCAACGAACAACTCGAAAAAGGTCCTAATCTGAATGCTGACCTTTTCAAGGTTTTGATCCGGTTTCGCCTTTTCGCCATCGGAATTACAGCAGACGTGCAGAAGGCGTTTCTACAAATCAGCATTCGAGAAGAAGACAGAGATGCTCTTCGTTTCTTGTGGTTTGAAGGGCTACCAATGTCAGGCAGACCACTGCCAAAAATACAAGAAATGCGAATGACCAGAGTTCCATTCGGCACCTCCGCAAGCCCTTTCCTATTATCTGCAACGTTGAAATACCATTTCGATCACGTTGAACAAATTTACCAAGTAACGGCCGCAAAACTGAAGGCAAGCTTCTACGTCGATGACCTAGTTTTCGGAGCTTCAACGACAAAAGAAGCGCTACAACTCTACGAAGAGACGAAGGCCATAATGGAGCTGGCCGGAATGAAAATGCAGAAGTGGTCAACAAACTGCGACCTGTTAAGAGAGAAGCTCAAGCAAGCAGGAGAGACGTCAGCTGAGCAGGTCACACAATCTAAGGTTCTTGGGCTATCCTGGAACTACACCGACGACACCATTTCGGTGAAAATTGACTCTGTGACGAAAGTCTTAAAAGCGGGACTTTGTACCAAGCGAACTGTGCTTCAGGCTTCATCACGAATTTTCGACCCCTTGGGACTGCTAGCACCGTTCACCATTCGAGTTAAAATACTTTTTCAGAAGATATGGATGCAAGGACTCGATTGGGAAAGCGTTCTCCCCGAGACATTGAAGATCGAGTGGGACAAGTGGACTGTCGAACTTCAAGACCTCAAAGACTTTAGAACCAAGAGGTATCAACTAGACAACAGCAGCCCTGATAAAAGCACTCACCAGCTGCATATATTCACGGACGCTAGCCCGTGTGCCTACGGAGTAGTGGCATACATACGAGTGGAAGACAGTACCGGAGCGGTTCGACTCCAGCAGCTGCTCGCTAAGTCTCGGGTCGCTCCAATCAAGGGTCTCACTTTACCACGCCTGGAACTCGTCGCTGCGGTTCTTGGAGCTCGACTTCTTAAGCTACTTGTGGATACTTTGCCACACACAAATATAGAATACTTCTGCTGGACCGACTCCCAAGTTTGCTTGAGTTGGATCAAGTCTACAGCCACCAAGTGGAAGCCCTTCGTTTGTAACAGGGTAATTGAGATCCAAGGGCTCACAGACCCGAGTCGCTGGAGACATTGCTCTGGAAAGACAAACCCAGCCGACTTAGTTACAAGAGGGATATCAGCGCATCACCTTTGTACTAGCGATTTATGGTGGCATGGGCCTGACTGGCTATCTGGTACCCAAGAAACGTGGCCGGCAAGTGAAGCTGGTCCTCATGAGTCAACGGATGAACTATGTAGATCAAACGACGAAGACACAACAGTTTTGGCTTGTCAATGCTCGCAAGCAGAGCCACTTTTCGAGCTCGACAAGTACAGCAGCTGGATACGAGTTGTTAGAATCACAGCTTGGATTCGAAGATTTATTCACAATTGTCGAGTGCACACCAGTCGTCGTCTGATGGGCCCACTCACTGCCCCTGAGATAAAAGAAGGCGAGTTTACATGGATGAAGAATGCACAAGCGGAAGCCTTTAGTATAGAACTCGCCTCATTGTTAAAAAACCAACCATTAGCTAAGGCATCCCGAATTCGTAATCTGCATCCATTCCTGGACAATGATGGGATTTTAAGAATCAAGACCCGGCTTGACAACGTAAAAACATCAGAATACGTGAGGTGCCCGATTCTACTACCAGCTGACCACCGCTGCACATACCTCATCATCGACCGCACGCACCGGCGCCTGCTGCACAGTGGTGTAAACGATACCCTTTCAGAGCTACGCGAGTGTTTTTGGGTGATTAAGGGCCGCCAGTGTGTGAAAAAAGTGCTCTCTAGGTGCAAAGTGTGTGCTAGATTCAAGCTCCAACCTGCAACAGCCCCTACCGCACCACTGCCGACCGACAGGGTTAAGAGATCACACCCTTTTCAAGTTGTGGGTGTTGACTTTGCTGGTCCCGTTTTTGTGAAAGGAACCAGTCCCGTGAAGGCCTATATCGTTATTTTTACGTGTGCCGTCGTTCGGGCGATCCATTTGGAGTTGTGCTCCGATATGACGGCGGGGTCATTTTTAATGGCTTTCCGTCGGTTTGTGTCGCGACGCGGCTTGCCTAGTGTTATTTATTCCGACAATGCTCTAGCTTTTCATGCTGCCAGTCGCGACTTAAAAGTGATGTACAGAGCTTTGAGAGACTTCCAAGTACAGGACTTTTGCTCTAATAACCACATTACCTGGAAATTCATTGCAGAACGTAGTCCTTGGTGGGGTGGATTTTGGGAGAGGATGATTCGCACTGTTAAAAGCTGCCTACGGAAAATTCTAAGGAAAGGTTGCTTTGATTTCGAGCAGCTTGTGACCATTCTTGCCGAAGTAGAAAATGTAGTGAATTCTAGGCCATTAACGTACCTCTCCGCTGACGCTACCGATCCAGCTGTACTTACACCTTCGCACTTTCTAACCGGTAGGAAGTCTACTACACTGCCTAGTGCTAATACTGCTGAAACGTCGGGAACTCGCTCCGATACTTTAAAGCATTGGAAGTACAGGCAGCAAATAGTGGCTGATTTTTGGAAGCGTTGGTATAAAGACTACCTCTTGTGCTTGAGGAGTGCACACATTAGGCGAGTACAGCCTTGCAACCAGCTTAAGGTTAACGATGTAGTCGTCATTAAGGAAGACAAGGTGCCCATAACTTTTTGGAAAGTTGGTAGAGTTACTGACGTGTACTTATCAAGTGATAATCACGTTAGAGCCTGCAAGATTGTCTTGGCAGGAGGTACGGAAGTTACGAGGCCAGTACAACTTTTATGCCCGTTGGAGCTGGGCGATTGAACTTTCGGGCGCGGAGGATGTTGGAAATTGTTTGAACCTCCCGCGCGAATAGCGCGCGCACCAAGAGACGGAGAACGACGAGGAAGAGGAAGAGACCAGCCGAAAGAGAACACGCTCTTTTACCATGGATGCTGGCGTTTGCGTCTCCTTCATTTGGTGCCTTTAAACTCCGAAGCGTGGTTTTCCCACAGCCAGCAAGCGGCGTATAGCCGGGAATTCTTTTCGGGGGTAGTGGATAGAGGGAGCTACACTATAAGCTTTTGCGTGACCAAGTGTAAACCGGCGACCAGCCGCTTGTAGCGTGAAGCTACGCAGGGTGTAATCGACAAGGATTTCTCGGGAAAGGAAGCTTCTTAGTTGCCGAAACGTTCGTCTGGGTCCAGGCGCTTTTTCTTTTAGCCTTTTTAAATGTTTTTATGGGTATAACTTGGGAAAGGGAGTGGGGGGCGGGAGGATGTAAAGGGTTGAATTCCTCCCCACCTGGACTCCCGGCCGCAGTGTAAGATAAGAAAAGTATCTTACACCATGCTCCTGCCTACGTTCGTGCTGGATGAATGGACGGACGGACGGACGGACGGACGGACGGACGGACGGACGGACGGACGGACGGACGGACGGACGGACGGACGGACGGATGGATGGATGGATGGATGGATGGATGGATGGATGGATGGATATGGCTGTACCCTTTAGATCGGGCGGTGGCTAGCGCCACCAAGCCGTAATACTTAATGAACCAAAAACTAGATTTATTTTTTTTCCTTAAAAAGTGAGTTTGAGGATTCGTACTTTGCAGTGAAGAGTTTAATTTTCACTCGTGCCTTGACTTTCGCCACCAATCAGATAACCTCCTTCTAGTTAAATCCACCCGCTTAAAGTCTATTTTGCTATAGTTGACGTACCACGGCGCCTGTCGAGGAAGTCCGGGGTTTGTCATGGCTGCACGCGATCCGCGCCTATTGCGTCTTTGAGCTCCAATCTGTGACGGCGGTGACAGTGGAAGGAAAGGGAGGAAGAAGGGAGGGGACGGCTTCCGTCGGCGCCTGCGCTCCTGCGATTCCAATTGAGGAATCGGCCACAGCCCTTTCCGACCAAAAGTGGGCCAAGGATGTGCGAGCAGCGAGCACTGTCGCATTGTATATTTACGTGACCCGAACGCAGCTCGAGTGGACGTGACGAAATACGAAGGCAGGCAACCGATAGATGAGCGGAGTAGAGCTCAAGACAAAAAAAACATCCGGCACCGACAGCAAATGCTGTGCATCACGCGGTCTGAGTGCGTGACGCGGCTTGATAGGCCGAGGCAAAGTTGCTGAGAACCGAGAAGCACTATAATGGAACACTAAAGAGAGAAACAATTTTTCTTGCATAAGTAAATGGTCCGGCCGCAATAGTAAAATCACCGCTTCCACCCGTCCTAATAAAGTCTATCTCTCTCTCTCTCTTCCACCCGTCACGGTGGTCCTTTCTTTACGACACTCGACTGCCGAGCCGATGGTTGGAGAATCGACATTGCAGAAATGGCAAACCGCATTTTAGATTTGGTCGAAAAATGGAAGTGGCCCGTGTGCTAGGATTTAGGTAGACGTTAAAGAACCCTCCATACAGGAGCGTAGACAAACATTTTTTGGGAGAGAGGGGGAGGGGGTCATTTTTTATATTATATCATATTTATTTCAGACAACCCGTATACATAGTTGGCTAGGGGATTGGCTTAAAGGCAAAAAAAAAAAGCCTGACGAAGTGCCAGCCGTTCCCCGTGTACACACGTACATAAGCGGCTATATATAGCAGAACGAAATTGAATGTATAATACTATTAATAGCAACAAACTTTGGAAACTTTTTTGCTGACATTAAGCCATTTGCCGAAAATATGCGCATCATTGTGATTAGCCCATAAGTAGTAATGAGAAATCATTTATGCACCACGATGCCTGCGAAAATAAAAATAGTAATTAAAGATACAGGAATGGGCCACAAATACAAGTTACACAAGAAGATGAATCGGAAGAGGCATGAAAGTTTTTAGGGGGAATGTGTGCATCTTCTTTTTGAAGACATTCGTTCTGTATGCCATCGCTAAAAAATGGGGGGAGGGGGGGGGAGGGGAAGTGCAACGGCTCGCTGTGCCGCCCCTTGACAACGCTGTACCGCCTCCATGGTCGAAATTTCCGCAGCCCTCCACTACGGCGTTCCTCGTAACCATATCGCACTATCGAGGCGTAAAACAATTATTGCGATATTAACGTCACGGCTTGCTGAAGCGAAACACCGGGTGAGCGAGAAAATGCGTCGAAAGAAAACGCGCCTGACGACGCACCCATCGCCATGACGCGATTGATTTTTGTAGACTATGCTGGTGATTACGTAGTTCTTAACTGGTCAAAATATGAAGTAGGATGACCTCCGATGAGGCCAGAAAGCGATATCCCAAGTTTAAGGAAACACTATTTGGGCCAATGTCGTCAAAACAGAAAGAGGCACCTTCAAATCTGTGCCGCCAAGTAGAAAAATTTTAACACGAAAGTCAATAATACGACATCAGCCTCAATTTTCTATCATGTTAATATACATATTTATTTATTTATTTATTTATTTATTTATTTATTTACTTATTTATTTACTTATTTATTTATTTATTTATTTATTTATTTATTACATACTTTGAGAGCGCGAGGGAATTACAGAAAGGAGTGCGTAACATGAATATATACAAATGTGCGATAATACATTGATCTTAAATACAAATCAACATAACACCATGTCTCGAATGGCACTTTTGACGTTGGCATCAGCAATTGTTGCCATGGAGGCGGGAAGGTGCACCATTCTCTGCTGGTCTGCGGCATGAAATAGTGGCTGTGTATGTCAGTACGGCATGGTGAAACACCAACCTTAAGGCTGTGTGGTCCACGCGTGATGAAATATACTCAGGTTGAAGGAAAAGATGGTTTTTTAAATCTTCATTTTGATGATGAATTTTATAAGACAAAGACGAAGACATTTTGACGTAAAGACAGGTCAGGCAGTTGTAGTGCATTCTTTATCGTAGATACGGAAGCGTAACGGGAGTAATCAAACAAAATAAACCAGGCGGCTTGATTCTGAACAGATTCAAGTAGGTTGATTAATGCGGTCTCATTTGGGGTCCCAGATATGCTGCATTCGTATTCTAGTTTCGGACGTACTAAACTTTTATGCAAGAATAATTTGAAATAAGAGGGAGCTTTAGAAAAAATTACGGCAAAATATTACGGTAAAATTAACAACATTATGGTTTTCATAGGCCCCACCGCGGTGGTCAAGTGGCTAAGCTACTCGGCTGCTGACCCCCAAGTCGTGGGTTCGAATCCCGGCTGCGGCGGTTGCATTTCCGATGAAGGCGGAAACGTTGTAGGTCCGTGTGCTCAGGTTTGGGTGCACGTTAATGAACCCCAGGTGGTCGAAATTTCCGGAGCCCTCCACTATACGGCGTCTCTCGTAATCATATGGTGGTTTTGGGACGTTAAACCCCACATATCAGGCAAATCAGGGTTTTCATAGTACTAATCATCAATCTAAAGCATTTCATTGTTTCCCTTTTGTGGGCACCTTTTTTTTATGTTCGTAACATTCAGTTTATGAAAACTGCAATACAAGTAGAGATACGGCGCTTGTGGTTGTGACGTTCACGTGCCGATCTTACAGAGTATAGGCCCGCTCCACTGTATATGTATAAAGGTGTTCACTGACATCTACATTCATGGTAAACAAACATCCACTTGCGTTTGCAAAGCCACCCACAGAAATTAATTGACTGGCATTGTGTCCGCGCTACCCGACATCTTACACGATTATGGAAGTGTAACATCAAATCGACATGAGTGATCACAAGCCTATCGACGCTGCTGACAGGTGACGTTGCTGCTGCTGACAGGTGACAATAACAATCGTGCACGGCTTTTCAATTGCAAAGCTTTTGCTTTTTTTTCTGTTCAAATGTGCAATTTCGGGTACACGTTATCAGATAAGACAAGTTAACGATCAACTAAATCGAAGCTCCCGATATTTTCACCTGTATCAATATGCAGTACGTATAATCCCAGGTACGTATTAAGCCCCATGCTTCCGATTTTTGTCGGAATGTACATCATCATTGCTATCTTCTACATTTTCCTTCCTCAGATTCATCATATGGTTATTATATTCTGATCAACGTCTCTCACTTCTTTAATCAGCATTAGCATCATCACTTACACTCGGCTGCTTTCCTTCGTCAATATCGTTTTCATCCATTTCTTAATAGATTTTTTTTTAGTTTACTTAGTGGCATTTCACGTTCATCTCAAATAATCTTACGCGCATTATAGCGCAGCATAGCAAACGAGGGGTCGCAAACGAGGGATTTGTTATTATCAGTATATGATTAAATGAAATAGTCCCTACGTGGGACTGATCCGGATGCGCGACCCCGTGGCATTCAGCACGACAAAAAAAAAAAGATAATTTCCTTTCTTCCAGTCTTCTGATTTGATTGATATGTGGGGTTTAACGTTCCAAAACCACTATATGATTATGAGAGACGCCGTAGTGGAGGGCTCCGGAAATTTCGACCACATGGGGTTCTTTAACGTGCGCCCAAATCTGAGCACACGGGCCTACAACATTTCCGCCTCCATCGGAAATGCAGCCGCCGCAGCCGGGATTTGAACCCGCGACCTGCGGGTCAACAGCCGAGTACCAAAAGTTAATTTCCTTTCTTCCAGTCTTCTGCGGCTTCATCGGAAATGCAGCCGCCGCATTCCAGTCTTCTGCAGTCAGGGTTGCGGCCACAATTTCTTTTTCTTCAAATAGTGTGTGTGTGCGGAAGGGGGGGGGGGGGGTATGCAGCCGTACTTGGCGTATCTCGGTACGTTGGCTTGTATGTGTGCGTAAATATATGCCCCCCTTCTCCATAGTCGCCTATGAGAGGAGGGGGTGCAGAGTCTGCCCCATACATTGACTCAGTGAGGTAAGGGGCGCTGCGATCGCCCCCCCCCCCCCCTTGAAAGGGAACCCTTAGCACGCTCAAGCAGGCCAAACAAGCCGGCGACGTCTTAAAGTCGATTCTAAACGCGCGAAAGAAGACCTCAGTGTCTTCCGGCAGTTGCAAGCCAACTGATTTTGACTATTTAAGAGCAACAGGCTAGTGAGTTGTTACGTGTACAGCGTACAGTTTCGAGTGTGTGTGTGCGTGAGTCTATGCGGCTTGCGGCACTACCTCGTTACATTTTATAAAGTATAGAACAAATAAAAAGAGGGAGAAGAGAACGATAGTCGGTTACAAGAACCGCGCGCCATTGTTGAATTGGATCTAATTCGAGAGCCCTGCCACATCTCGACGTATGCAGTTAACGGCTTGGCACGTAGCGTCTGCAAGCCATTCGCGCGCTGCAGCGGGTAGTTGGAAGGTCAATGGATCTATATAACTGTCTATTGAAAGCCTATAGGACGAAAACGACATAATTACGTTTCGACAAATAGATAAGTAAATAACAATCTGATCGATATTGCATGAAAATAGCGTTTATCCTATTTATTTGTGGATATACTGCAATGGCCGACGTTGGCCAACACTGGCCAACATAGTCATCCAACGCTAGCCAAAGCTAACAATATCCACTATTGGCAGTATGCGAACAGAAAACTGACCGGGTTTCTTACGCTTTCGTATACGACGACCCGAAGGCGAAGGACATCTCTTCACCCTCAATCGATGAACCTCCTCCACCGCTGCTGCTCTGAACGTTTCCTGCACCAAACGTGGTTGTGAACTGTCTTGTGGGTTCGAAAGAAATTTATGTAGCACGAGGCGAAAAAACGAACACAGGAAAGAATAGACTGTGAGGACAGAGCGCTCTGTCCTCTCAATCTATTCTTTCCTGTGTTCGTTTTTTCGCCTCGCGCTACATAAATTTCTTTCAAATGTTTCACCAACAACCCCACATCGCCACTCTTGTCTTGTGGGTCTCCCAAAATTTGACCAACTGTGACGTCGACGCAGTGGTGTTAATGGGAGCGGTGTGCGGGGGTCCTGACTCCAAGTGTCTTCAGGCTGGGGGGGGGGGGGCGGACACCCCTTGCAAGTGCCCCCCCCCTTGTGACATATTTTCCAAATTACACATTTGAATTTCTTGGAAGTCGAGGAGAACGCACTTCGCTAAAGACCAACTGTGAAATCTGAAGGTCTAAATCCGATGAACAGAAACCGATTACTATTAAGCGGTAAACAGTATAAGGTATACCTCTGCGCGTTAGCACAAAAAAATGCTACCTTTTTTTTTTTGTTGCACATTGTGCACTCCCTTGCACATTCTTTAACCCAAATGAAGCAGCTGCAAAAATGCTGCCGTCTGCTACGAGTTCCTATTAACTAACTTCGCCAGGCCATGTCACTTACATACTATTGTGCTATTTTGCTATTTTGTGCTATTTTGTCTGATGGTGCCAATGCTAATGCTTTCATCATCATTATTTTATGTGAATACATAACCGTTATATTATATGGTCAAATTAACCCAAACAAAATGGCCGTCATTGCAAGGCGTGTTGCCTCTTGTGGCTTTTATGAAAGACTTACGCCACAGCGTCGCGGTGACGTCATTCCGCGATTTTCGCACCACTTGAACCGTCGATCAATTTTCGCGTTTATTAAAAAATTTATAGCTGATTTCGCCTTAATAGACAGATACATAGGGAATCCATATACCAGAGACATGTCGAATTAAGTCAGAAGTAATCGTCGACACTATCACGACGAACTTCAGCGTATAGCCGATATTGCGTGCAAGATTATTGGGAAGACACTGCCTCCAGAAAAGCATCCGAAATCAACACGGAGCGCATCCTTTTATTTGCTTGATGAACTACTCAAAAGGGCATTGCGTGACGTGTATGTTTGGGGTATAGAGCCGCATGACCCCACTCCGCCGCCATGCACTAGAGCACATTCAGTCGATAACAGCAAGATTTGTTCTGGGAAAATATGACCGAACTGAAAGCTCTCAATGTATGAAAAGAGAACTTAATCGGCAATACTCACAAGATCGAAGACGTAATCTAAGATTGAAACTACTTTATTCAATCTATAACAAGAAAACAGGCATTAATCCTTCAGAATACTTAAAAAACCAGCGCATTATCATTCCTCTCGTCATGGCCACAAATTTAAAGTACGGCCATACAACCCCAGAACGGATCTTTTTAAGCATTCTTTTTTTTTTCCGCAAGCCATTGTCGAATGGATATGTTACCAGCTGATTTAGTTAGCCGTGCCCCGCCGCGGTGGTCTAGTGGCTAAGGTACTCGGCTGCTGACCCGCAGGTCGCGGGTTCGAATCCCGGCTGCGGCGGCTGCATTTCCGATGGATGCGGAAATGTTGTAGGCCCGTGTGCTCAGATTTGGGTGCACGTTATAGAACCCCAGGTGGTCGAAATTTCCGGAGCCCTCCACTACGGCGTCTCTCATAATCATATGCAGGTTTTGGGACGTTAAACCCCACAAATCAATCAATCATTTAGTTAGCCGCAAGGCTGCGGATTCATTCTCTGAGGCACTGTGCCCCCCCCCCCGCAATAATGTCTAAGATGGCGCTGTGGGTAATCTTCAAAATAAAAAATAAATAAAAAAACCGTGGCGAGTCACTGAATGCGTAGCGCCTGGGCTTTTACAGGGTCGGTAATTCGTAACTGGAAATTTACGTTGCCGCTCGGGTGAAGAAGAGAGTCCATTAATTCGTGTGCCATTGAACCATGTATACATAGGCGCTAAACCGTTCTGTACAGCCCGTGTTCGTCCCCTTTTTTTGACTGTTCATTTATAGTTTATCTGCTTGTCTCAGCCTACAGAAGGATTTTATTGATTGATATGTGTGGTTTAACAACCCAAACACACCATATGATTATGAGAGACGCCGTAGTGGAGGGCTCCGGAAATTTCGACAACCTGGGGTTCTTTAACGTGCGCCCAAATCCGAGCACACGGACCTACAAGCCTACAGAAGGATAGCACGTGAGGATGAGGCAAAAAGTCGGACGGGCATGTGAGATTAAGATGTTTACGGGTACAACGTATAGTAGCAGCAAGCACAGAAGCGCGTTGATTAATGAAACACGTGAGAGGCATTTGCCCTGGAATGGGCGCCGTCATGTCGAACACTCAGACGACTATACCGTGCAGTCCTTGAAATTCTCAGTGATGCACAGTTGTTTCCGGTTATATATCAGTCATAGGTGACGTATACCTCTTCACGGCATTCGTATAGGGAACGATTGAATGGATTGAAAGGGCCGCAGTTATGCCGCATAAATCATCTGCGAGCTTCGTACAGAAAGAACGTAATTGACATATGCCTTTCAAAAGAAACATTCTCCTGTTTTCAATTCCTTGCTAGTCACGCGCGATATAGAGCTTTGCATGGTTCAACTCACGTGAATGAATAAACGAACGGACTGCAACGCGATTGAAGACGAATAGGCGTTACGAGAAATAGCCATACGAGAAGGGCAACCGACTTGCAGCATAACGGAATGTCGCCGAAGCTGTTTTCAAAGCAATCTGTATCTATGTCGACCGTCACACACTGACAAAATTGAAATTTAAGATTGTGTCAAGGAAGGTAAATGAATGGTCATTTTGTAACACATCTGCTATCCACGTCGGCCATGCAGTGGGCCCAGCGCTGGAAGAGGACAGAGACGAGACGACACCAACGAGCAATGTTTTTTTTTAATATTTTGTGTTTACAAGCTAAACACAATTAGGTGCGTTGTCCAAGTCCAACGTTACGCGTTTGGTATTCGATGAAAACATACAGAGATTGTAATACAATATTTCCCGTGAGTCAACGCGACCAGCCGAAAGGAAGTCACCCCAATTTTCAGGAATAACAACGTTTTTGTTGTTGTCGTTGTTAAGTAAATATAAATGAAGAATTTCTCGCATTTTCATGGCGACAAATACATACTTTCAATTCGTCGTTAGCAAAAAAAAATAAACATCGAGGAAAACAATATCTTATAGCGTTCGTCGAAATGAAGGGTTCTCGTTTTGACACATTTTGGTAATGATAATTTTCGGCGCATGCGATCCCCACAAGGCTGTTCATGTCCGCGGGTTCGAATCCCGGCTGCGGCGGCTGCATTTCCGATGGAGGCGGAAATGGTGTAGGCCCGTGTGCCCAGATTTGGGTGCACGTTAAAGAAACCCAGGTGGTCGAAATTTCCGGAGCCCTCCACTACGGCGTCTCTCATAATCATATGGTGGTTTTGGGACGTTAAACCCCACATATCAATCAATCAATCAAGGCTGTTCATGTCAATCTGCGTCAGCCCCAAGCAGTAAATGTGCGACCTCTTTGTACTTCGAGCCAAAGTGAACGACGATGTACATTTGCCAAATACACATACGCGCTCATTCGAACGCGTCATCCTGCGGCCTGATCGTCTTTCTCTTTTCTGTCACTTTTTTTTTTTTCAGCGCCGAGTCCCCGCCTGGCGAGAGGAGGCATTTCGCACGCAACATGCTCCCCACGCTGTACTGCTTGGCAACGACAGCACTTATCACAGGCAAGTCGTGCATACGTATGCACCCATGATGTCTGTTTCCTTCCTTCTAGGTGAAGACAAGTGCACGGAAAAGGCCAGCCAAGGTGCGGCGGACAGCCGAGCGCTGTTCTTGTGATAGCGCAAGTCACTATTACGAATGTAGGCATCCATGCGTAATACGTTAGGAGCTGCCACCGTCGTGCACACACTAATTAAGGCTCCGGCAAGCGTGGCAAAACGAAGTCACGGAACCACTGATGACGAGGTT
This sequence comes from Rhipicephalus microplus, assembly GCF_043290135.1. Taxonomy (NCBI): domain Eukaryota; kingdom Metazoa; phylum Arthropoda; class Arachnida; order Ixodida; family Ixodidae; genus Rhipicephalus; species Rhipicephalus microplus. The sequence goes on along the minus strand of NC_134708.1, from coordinate 20,794,446 downwards.
TTTCTTTCTTTCAACACATTCTGACTTATACACGTAGTCTTCAGTAGCTCATTGTACGTAAAACGTACAACAGCTCATTGAAGCACAATAACTGTACCGTATTACTTTGAATGTAACGCGTTTCATTTCTTCAGACTTTTCTTACCAATAAAGTCAACCCTCGCGTTAGTCAAGGTCACGTCACAGTAGAGCAAATGTGGTATTTGCAACCTCTGGTACTCTTGAGCCATCATTGGCCTTAGCGTCACAAAGTCTAACGAAACTTCAACCACAACGAAGCCGCAGCGGTTATCTGTTAAAGTGTCTCTTCGCCGTTCTACTGTATCACTTCAGCTGGAATGCTAAAGTCTGCCTCGAAGTAAAGTATTTTGAACAATGTGCTACGTACCTGCTCCAAGCGGTGAGCCAATGAGACCATCTGCAGGCCGAGACGGCAATACCAAAGGCGACCAACGCTGGAACTGAGAGCGACACCGTAAAAAATTGTCTCCCCCCCCCCTTCCTTAACTAGTAATGAACTTGAATAGCACGTCTTGCGCTGATCGCTCACGTTCCTTCTGTCTGTCCTCGCATCACTACACGCACCACAGAACAAAGAACCAGCGGTCAAACTGTCTTTTGCGCATCCACACGTGCACTTGAACGCTCCTGGCCCGACTGAGCATCGACGAGTTCGAACAGGAGCCCCGAAATTTCCAAGTGCAAGACTACGCATGCGCCGCTGGTGGCATGGTTTATCAGTGGCTGCTCCCGAAACTCACTCTGCATTTGTGTCCCAGCGAATCAGCGCTTCCACGAGCGCCTGGCTTGACAACGCGGAGCGGCGATGACGAAGCGATTTCAGGCATGGTCGTGGGAAACACGCTTTATCTGATTGATCGCGTCGCGCGCAGAAACCGTGGCTCGCGTCGTTTCCAAGACGGTGGCTGTATTTGTAGCGTGAAGCTTAAGCGCAGACGTTCGGTAAGGCGCGCGCCTGTGAAGACAACTATCGGCATGGGCCTTGGCTGGGCGCCGGCGAAAGGAACTCCGCAGGTTAGCTCAGCTCGAATGAAAGGAGGCATGCTACCAAGTTTGCAGAGCTGATAATAGCGCATTGCTTACGTTACCATAACCACCGCAGTGTGTTAGTGGTTATATGTATAGTGCTCGTCTGCTGACTCGTTGGACGTAGGATTGAATCCGGGCCGCGGCGGCAGCATATCAATGGGGGCGAAAATGATAGAGGCCCAGGCCGTGTGCTTAGATTTAGGCGCACGTTAAAAGGACGCTGAAACGGTTTCGGCGATTTTTTTTACTAACACATTGGGCCGGTAGACCAAGTCCCAAGGGTAATTTAGAGATCGATTTGAGCTCTCCGCGTTAACTGTGTGATTTATTACAAAGCTTTAAAGATGCGATTCGCTCGAAATCGCTGCAGATCGCTTCGACTCGGCCAAACGCGTTTTCAACCACCCCCACACCAAGCGACACGATCTGCCCTATTGACGTCATCGTTTTCAGCTGATCTGATTGGCTTTGAAACACGCAGCACAGGTATTTTCTTTTCTAATAAACAGGTAACAAATGTTGTTCGTAATTTGTAAAACACCTTATAATTTATTTTCGATTACGGCGTCTCTCGTAATCCAGAGGTGGTTTTGGGACGTTAAACTCGAACAATTATTATCATCAGATGCACCCACGGAGAACGCAAAGAAAGCAAAAGTGAAGCGTTGGGGCGACCACATAATACGGGTCTCACAGAATAAAACAGCCACGCTCCGATTATGATGATGCTGTACACTACTGCACAGTTAACCAGCATTACTTAAACAGCAGCGCGAAATAAAAGCTAGACGGGTCGCGTCAACTGGCCGCCAGTACGCACCATGAGTGATTGCGCAGGCACACTCTGCGCATTTCATGTGCGCATACAGACGACACTTCACTGGCAACACATCGGAGAGTGAACAGCATAGTAATCGACAGCGCAATCGAACGAGAAATTGACGATTAACAATACGTAAACGAGGCTATTAAAGAGTAGGCTGTGCATGCAGGATTTCGTGGCCTCGGAGTAAACCGCTTTGTTTCTTCTGGACGTTGTTCTCGAGGCCGCTTAGCCTGCCTTTTCATTGTTGCTGGTGCCTACTGTCTTTGGCGTAACCGTTGTGAAGCTGTTGCAGCAGGTCGTAACCGCCGCCGGGCTCTCTTCCCGATTTTGGAGCGACTGTACAAATAGATACTATCTGTGTTGTCGGAGGAACTCTTCTTTCTGGGTGGGGAGGAATTCCTCCGCCACTGGTCCTGCCGTTTTGTGTTCGTCTGTGAGAGACGTGTAAGGCTTGTTTTCAGGCCTGCCTGGGATTGGTAGGTTAATCTTTGTTTAGTACTCATACAAATACCTTGTAAATACTATGTAAATATCTGACATATTGATCTCTACATTTCATTTGTGTGTTCTTCGTTTACCATGTATTGTGCATATGTAGACGTTGTTTTCGTAACAATTCCTGTGTAGTTGTGTTCCGTTTACATATGTGAACATATCTTTTTGTAACAACTTTTGGTGTGTCTGTGGATGTTGTGTTCTGTCGCAATGTTCTGCTGGATTGCAATGAATGTTCACTGTCTGTGAGAATAAAATTCTCTAAACAGGCCATTAGCAAATTATGCATTTACTGGAAGCTTTGCAGTGTGTGAGGCCCACGGGATGGCCTTAAACCCTCACATAGTAGAGTACCTAGTACTTTAAATCGTTACCCATTTTTTCTAAACACAGGTCTGTTGCGCGTTTGTCGTCAAGTTGCTTGTCCCAGGATGGCTTTCTGCTCTCCCATCGTAGAGTACCAACTCTGGATCGTTACCCACTTTTAACACATGTTCACGCACCGTCGCGGAGTAATTTTTGTCCACGCAGCCTCAACAAATGAGATGCCCACGGAACGAATTTAAGCTCTCCCTAAGTAGAGTATAATACTCTAAATCTTTACCCACTTTTTTTTCCAAACACACGGGAACTTCTTTCATTGACCACTTGTCCTAGTCTTTTTCAACCCCGCAACCTTTTAGGGGCGAGGATCTTAAGAGGTTTCTAGGCCTAGGCACCACCCAGTTCGATGACTCATTCAACAGGTGCGGACAGACTCTCCATGCCTAAAGATGGCGCTCCTATCGGCTTTCTCAAGAGAAGGCGAAGCGTTGAGTGAAGGGAGGTTCTAGAATACGGGATAAGTGCCACCATCGCGGGCTCATGCCAGCGTTTGCTCATGCGTATGAAACCAGCTGCGCGATTTAAGCCGTTATCAACCGTCCATCTGAACACTTCTCTGTAGCCGCTTATCGACGCTCGTTTATTCTTCTCCCCCAATGCGAGGGAAACAGCGTCGTCATTGAGGGAGTTATGGAAGTCAATGGTAGACGCGATGTTTGGTGCGTCGGCTTCGCCAGCTAAATTAGCCAGATTTCATCGCACCGCGGTGATTACCAGTGGCCGCCTTTACGAAGTTTTGAAGTGGCCATGGACTATTCGTGGGATGTGCTTCAATACGCCTGTCTGATTATATCGGCAATTTCCGCTGGTTAAAAAGTCAATTGTGTTAATTTTTGCAATTACTGCCGTAATTAATGTGTGTACACATCTGAATATGCGTTATGCCACAGGAAAGGGAACGCCGCAAGTGGCACGCGGGTACCTGCTTTCCTAAGTTTTTGAATAATATTGGACACCTTTTTTTAAACAACCTGTATACGACGCATATACGAAATTCGATACAAGTACGCGTGATACATGTCTCGCTTCAATCAAATGAAGGTCACGCAAATATGACGCACTTACATTGATGAGTGAGGCGAGTTGGGTGGATTGGTAAAGATGCATGCCTTCGATAACTTAGTGCCAAAAAAAAAAAAAACGGAGACAAAAGGAAGAGACGCAGACAACATAAGCGCTAACTTCAAACCACGTTTCTTTGGAAACACACATGAATATATTGTAACGTATGGTAAGGTAACTTAAGGGGGGTTTTTAATGGACACTGAGTCCGCGATCCCAGTAGAGGCAACGTCGTCTTCCTTTTCTACCCGCGCTTCCCTTGTTTTTCCTGGTAGTGACACTTCGTATCTTTCCTCCTGTCTTCTCAGACTAAGCCCTCTGGGCGAGTCATTCTTGTATCCTTCGTGTAAACGGCTTCAGGCGGGCAACATGCGTCACCTCTGTCTTGCATGAACGTCGGCCACTATAGTGATGACACGTTCAATTTTATAGTTAACCTCACTGAGACGATGGAGTATCACGAACGGACCAGCGTAGTGTGCCAGTAGCTTTTGGCTCAAGCCACGTCTGCGTATTGGGGTCCACACCCACACTAGATCACCGGGGGCATAGGTTACATGCCGGTGTTGACTGTCGTAGCGAGTTTTGGAGGACTTTTGCGCTGCCAGTGTTCGTAAGCAGGCAAGTCGACGTGTCTCTTTCGCACGACACAAAGTTTTCGCAAATGTTAAATCGTCATGGACGACAAAAGGAAACATAGTGCCCAGCGTATGTCGAGGTGAGTGAGCGTAGAGCAGATATAAACTCAATACCTCTTTGTTTCCTGATTATTCGTTTCTTGTTTTTGTATGATATTGGATAGTACTATATCTGCAAGAGAGGAAGGCGTGAGATGTCTGCGATTTGAGTTCATATATATTCATGTGTGTTTCCAAATGAACGTGGTTTGAAGTTAGTGCTCATGATATCTTCGTCTCTTTCTTTTGTCTCCGTTTTTTTTTGGGGGGGGTGGGGGTGGTAAGTTATCGAAGTCATGCACTTACATTCACTTATGTGTCAACGAAAACTATATTTATGGCTATGAGGACGCAGCATAATATTTACAGGGCAACTTAAAACTTTTTGTTGGGTGCAAAAAAAAAGACGCCATTTCTATTTTCTCCTTATTTTTGTTCCTTTATGGTGCGCGTCATTTTGTATTTCAGTAAGCACTTACAGGGTATTTTGTTACGCGCAAGAGCAACAAATGTGTTTCCATCTTCGCGTAGCGTGCGAGACAGTGCACTATTAATCTACTTGAAAAGCGGATGTGCGTCTGAGTATGTCTCCGGGATTTAGACATCTCGAGTATTCGCGCAACGGTTTCCAGTTTTTTGGCGGTCGATCGGCCGCCCCGGCTGACGCGGTTGCCGTACTCGTGCGTTTTTGCGTAGGGCGTTTAGTGTCTGGTGTGTAATTGAGGTTTTGTTTTTTTTGTCTTTTTTTTTTTCGTTTGCAGTTGTGCGAGCACAGAACGACGATGACCTGTTTTTCCCCACAATGGAGACCTCCCTAGCCAGGCTGCTTCCGGAAAATGGTAACTACTTGAAAGTTAATGTTTCCTTTATATTTTACTAATTCCTCTTCAGTCTGAAGAATCCTAAAAGACGTAAACGAGCTTTTCAAAATCAGTTTTTCAGTTCAACCTAGAAAGTACCACTTTGAGGTCTGAATGAATGAATGAATAAATGAATGAATGAATGAATGAATGAATGAATGAATGAATGAATGAGACGTACTCGCGACGTAAGGTAGGACGTCCATAAAACGATCATATAAAACCGAAATCACGACAAAATGCAAACTATATGACTAATTAAATAAAAAGACAACTCCATCATAAGGTAATCACGCATATTGATTGAGGACTGAAGGTGCACCCGGACTTGCATCAGCACTGACAAATGTCAGGTGGAATAGGGTAATGTTGGTTAATCGTTGCGTTTTCGTGGTTACCTGCTGGCTGGTGTTGCCGGTGCACGGAATGAGCTGCTGACTCTTCAAATCATGAATAGTACACAAGAAATCTCACGTAAATTAATTACTTTCAGATCAATCAATGGCATAACGGGTACTTTTGTAACTAATCGATTACTTCTCTTTCTCAATAACGCTAACAGTAATTGAACAACTGTTTTTAGTTATCAATTACTAGTAATCGGTTAATGTATCAGCACCCCCGCTATACTCCTGTTAATTTGCACCACTGGACGTCATTGTACTGAATATTTCAAACTCCCCAAAACGTGAGGACACTCGCAAAGCGCAATGATTCGTGCGGTAATGCTGTGCAGTTTTAGTGTTTCTTCTCGGTAATGGCGAACCTCCGCACACTGAAGTTATACGTTAGAAGTCTTCCTTTTTTTTTTTACACGCTGGGTGACGTCATGATGTGACGCGCGTGACGTGTCATGTACCAACGTCCCTTTCGTCCAATCGCAGACGAAGCAGAGGGGGAAGTTGCCGAACCGTGCCCGCGATCGAAGCCTGGACAAGACGACCTAAAAGGTACTGAGAATGCTTTTGGTTTTTGTTCAACGAGTGAGCGGCAAAACCAGGGACGGAAAGCGACTGCTGCGAAAGCAAGCGGCACGTCGAACTTCAGAATGCCCACTGTTGGGGCAACACAAACTTTTACCAGCGTAGTGTTTCAGAAAACACCACGCTAAGTTGACTAAAATAGACAAGTACGGTATCATTCATACAAAAGAAATACAGCGAAGAACGGTGGAAAAGAACGTAGCCCTTCATACGTTCACACCTTTTATTGGAACAGTCACACGAATGCTACACTCGTAGCATCTTGCCCCATTTTCTTTATTTTTATTCCTTGATTCCTATCCCCCTGTGTACAGTAAAAAAAACGGACATGCTTTTGGTCTACCTCCCAATCTTTCATTGTTTCTCTCTCCCTCTTTAGTAAACGTTGCAGATGGATACTGAAGTGAAGGGTTGCATTGCATGACGATAGTTATAGCGCGAGAACAGAACGACGACAAAGAGCGATCGTGTCCTTCTTGTCTCTTTGTCCTCGTTCTGTTCTCGCGCTATAACTATCGTCATGTTTCAAGTTTATTTCGCATTTCGTTTTAAAAAAAAAAAGAAAACGCAAGGGCAAGGAACAAAAAGCTGCAAAACAGCAGCTTGACGAGGTTCCTGTCCCCTTGGCTTGGCGATGTCATACCAACTAGCCCAAACTGCCACACTTCCAACTTGCATTGCAGTTGTGACAAATCAAAGACGTGCTTGAGACAACGCCGCGGAGGAGTGCCATGGTCCTGGTCAAGGTTGGGGGATACTACTGAGTAAAAAAAAAAAAAGACTGATTTATTTGAACTGAACAAAACTTGCGTTTATTTCAGTAGCCATGCCCGTGGCCCAGCGTGTTCACGGGATTACACTTTCGCTACTGCTGCCGTTTGGCGAACGTTCAAAATTCAGGAGGAGGAGGGATAAACCTTATTATAAGAAACCAGCAGGTTTAGGTGGCCGGGCCTAAACCGCTCCCACGAGGGGACGTCAAGGGCTTCCCTCGACACTGCCTCACGGGCATGCTGGGTCGCCCAGGTTTGGTCGTAAAGAGCTGGGCTCCGGTACCGTTTTTTTTATCATTTTCATGCTATACCGATGAATCTTATACTTAAGTGCTTTAAGTATACAAAGAGCCTTACGATGAATTTTTTAGGCATCGTACCAATACCGCCATACACGGTCATTTTTACACCATTTAATGTTTACTTATTCTTGTTGTTCTAATTCTCATTTTCCTGCTTGGCGTATATTTTACCTATTATTTTCCCCATTCACTGTAATTGTCGACCTTCTTTATCTATTATTTTCCCCATTTATTGTAATTTTTCACAAATTCATCGATCTTCGTCTATGAGTCGTTTGCATCTCCCGCTTCTCTCGTGAGAGCCTGCAGGGTTCGACTTGATCCACAAGTTCCGGCTGGACGATGGCCAGTTCGACTTCCCGGGCATCAAGAGGGTCACCGGATCCAACAGCCTGCAGACGGCGTACAGGCTGTCCCGCAAAGCGGAACTGGCACTGCCCACAAGGTACGGTCAAGTCAAGAGATTTTTAAGGCGCACTAAAGAGCAAAACCATTTTTCGCTCGTTAGTAAAGTACAGCGAGTGAAAAGTCATGCAGGGCTGAACATTATTACGACGTTTTTCTTTTTGCAGAAAGGCCTAAGGGCAAGAGCTGCTGCAAACACATATACGCCACTACAGGAATAGCAGAACTACTCACTTAATGTAAGGGATTACATAATTTCGGCAACAGACAAGTACATGCATGAAGGCGACGCACAATTTACGTTACTTCGTTAATTTACGGAATCGAGTATTAAAGGCCGGGGCGCTATACTTGGGACAACTGTCTGTGGCAATGAAGGGAGAAGGCTATCGTGGACGGAGCTGTACTGCTCCTGTACTCCTCCGCGATGTAGTCCACTTCGGCTCGCGTTTCGAATGACGGCCGCGTTCATGTAATTCCACTGCACGCGATGTTATACGCCTGCTTACACAGCCATTTGTGAGAAGAAAAAAATTCGACACAAGCTAACCTTCGGCGAGTCGTCGGAATAGCCGGAGGGCGACGCGCACTCACCTCAAAACGAAGACGCCATTTTGACTGTTCGGTGCACGTAAAACGTGAGACATTTTTCAGACGCGCGAAAACGCGAAACGACCCTTCAGGAAGCAACAATTAAATAATGCTATCTCCTCGGCGCGTGCAGCGTCTCTTTATAAACAGCATCTAGTACAAAGTAGCATTGTTCTTTTTTATTACTTTCACGCGGAAAACACGGACGCATTCGTGGCACTATATTCTAGAGCGGTGGCACATGCCCACTTTGCCTTCGTAGTCGTCTCTCCATTGCCACAGAAAGTTGTCCCCGAGTATAGAGAACAAAACAATGTTTCACGTATCTTGGTACTACGCTTGGTAAGCGAAAAAAAAAATAAGGTGTAGAATGCAAAGCGACGGGCAGGTGCCACCACCGTGCCGTCGTAGCAGAGCGTTGGAAACACCTTCTTGAGCATCGCGTTGCTCTGTCAGCGCAGCGCGTTAAACGCTACAGTCCTTATAGTTACTTGTGTGTGCCTCTTCTAGAATAAAGGCAGACATAGAAAACATAGACATGTTGTTATGACGCCTCAGGTATGCGCAATATTTGCTTTTTTAATTGACAATCACGCAACGATGAACGCTAAACCTTGAGCAAAATTGGTGGGCCATGCGGATGAGGTTGGCCGTTTAGTGCCGTTTGAAGTATCGTTAGGGCGGACAAACAGACGAATGTACAGACAGACCAAAATTTTTCCGTCGAAGGTCCCCAAGAAAGGCTGTCGTCTTTAAAAAAAAAACGCGTGAAAAGGGAATTCGTGTGGAGACGCTATCTTGACATTCCCGCACCAAGTACTGTGACGTCATACATTTTGAAGGCGTCTACTGGGTCCTACGCACCTTCTGACCAATAAAAATGGAGTGCATTGTCATCTGTGGCTGCCGTAGGCCTAGATTACGAAGCTTTAGAAAATTTCATCGAGCCAATGTGCATTTAAAAACTTTTAACGTCACGCGCGAAGATTTCAGCGCGAAATTTAAAAATGAAACTCTCACCTTGATTTTCTACAATAATGAATTCATGACAGTGAAACATATGGCATTGGAGTTCTCAGAGTGCAGTTTCTCAATCAAAGCCAACTCATCGCTTCTCTTTGGTGTCTCTTTAAAGCGGCCCTGCAACACTTTCTTCACTGAAAACGCTGCCGATCGGCAATCGAGGCATCTGGGAACAAGCGATTCGAACACTTCAGTGCAGCACGCGGCGTGGGATTTCACAATGCATTTGAAAGAACGCACTTTCTACATCTCATATACGGGCAATTCCAGATGTATTCTAAAAGAAATTTTTCCTCGTGATTCAAACACACGTTTCTACAATGATCTCCAGAATGACACAAACCTTGACACCGATTCAGAAAAAAAAATATGCACATTTTGTTCTACGGTCATGTTCCAACACATGTTGACCACACGAGGTGCCTGACGAAAAAAAAATTACAGCATTTCCACGGAGTGTTCGATGATGAGTGGGGCGAAGCATCCGTACGTCCATCCGTGCCTTTGTCTATCTGTCTTTCCGTCCGCACCTGCTGAGTCATCGAACTAGGCGGTCACGAACCACGACGACGTAGGAGGGACAGACCCGCGGGTTTAGGAGCCTCGCCCCTAAACATTCTTCATACCATTCCTGTCTCTAGCTTACTTAAACGAAGCGTTATTGTTCGCAATAGTGTGAAGTGCGATTACCACATATTAAAGCCACGAACAGGTTATTTCAGGTGAAGACGCGAGTCACTTAAAAAGCGTCCGAGGGCCGCTTCTTTGAGACACCTGACACAAGCGTACCTCCGGATTGTTTTTTTTAATTCAGTCGCGTCGAGAGATGAAGATTCAGCATGAATATTGGCAGTGAAATAAATTAATCCCGGGGATCCCTCGAGCAAAATTCTCTACCAGGTTTTTGAACTATGGTCAACAGAAAAGTACATCGGGCAGAAATATGGCGGTTCTGCAAGTGCTCTTCGCCCGTAACAACAAAACACTTGGCGTAATGCTAACGACGTAGAGAAGGACACTACTGTGGAACCTGTACTCTGTATTGAAATATTGTATTCTTTCATCCACTGTAATGCCCTTGGGCGCTGTGTGTTCTATGATAAATAAACAGGAAAGCACACAAACATTCTTAAAGGGGCCCTGCAACACTTTTTGAGCGTGGTCAACAAACGCTGCCAATCGGTAGTAGAGGCTCCCGACAATACGCAAACCAAATATTATAGCACAGCACACGGCCTGGAATTCACAATAAATTATCGAAGTCAGCTAAAAATTGCTTTCTCTTCCCACAAAAATCACACGTGAACGACCCGTCATCAGCCATTGGCCGATTTGAACGTGGAGCGCTCGCTCGTTACAGAGATTGCCGCGCGAGGCCACTACTTGTCCACGCGTGCGTTCGCGATCACACTGAAAAATGCGCACATTTAAAGAAAAAAAAAAGAAGAGAAAGTGCTTACTACCTCGAAGCGCGCGTGACGTTTTTCTGTGGCCCTGTCATCCATCCCTGCTTAGCTTCTAGCGCTTTCGCCGGGACGTTAGAAGAGAGAATGCAATTGCAGCATGCGACAAATCTTTGTAACTCTGCTCGCACTGGTCGGATTCTTAAAATTTTCGCGGCGTTGAACTCGTGAGGAAATAAGCTCTTCCAGTAAATTCATTTTATGATTATTTGAAAAAGTGTTTTAGGGCCCCTTTAATAAAACTACCTCGCCTTCATCGCTGAGTCGATATGCCTCATCGAATCCCTACCGCCTACTTGTCCAACCACATCGTTTGTTTTCGCGGTTCAACCAGCCAAAGAAGCTACTGCTTGAACTGCTGTCGCGGAATGCAAGGTATAACACACGCAGCCAAACATAACGAAGCGGAACTAACGGCTGTGTCTCGTTCAACGTACTTACGTCTTTGTCCAGTTACGTCCTTGCCCAAGGGACAGATTATCTCGTCTTCCAATGCCTACGCAGACCGCATTGTAGAGGGCGACAAGTCAGAATTGCCGCAAGCAAAAATTACAACGGCAAAATAGCCTCGCGTTGCATTTTATCCTACGCCTAAAATTTGTTCCGTCACTCATCGCCAAATACGTTCATTGTCGTGCTCTATACGAACCGTTCCGTGTTGCCACATGCCAGGCCCGTAGCCGAGAATCTTTTCCGCGGGGTGGCAGCCCTTGTTGAAGGCTTTGAAGAACATCTATTATGATTATTTGTCCTCGGTAAACCCTCCCACCCCCTTCATCGAAATTTCGAAAGGCCCGGCCCCCTTTTTCCCTCCTCGCCCCACCAAGTTATGGGCCTGCCACAAACCGATTAGTTCTGAAATCGTATTAAGAAACTTTTTTTTTTTTACCGATAGCGTCAGAGCGTCGCTTCCAGTGCACCCTGATTGGCTGGGTGGAGAAGAAGGCGGGGACGCAATTGCTTCAGATTGGCCACGCGAGATTCTACGTCACCCAAAGCGACATTTTATCGGAACGTGACCACCGAAACTGTCGTCTCGAACTACGTCCCCGTTCCTGCCTTGATCAACCAGCCGATCAGCGTTTACTGAAAGAGGTGTTTCATCCCTGTCATTCACTCGAAGCGCATAGTTTGGTTTTGTTCGGGCGGCGTACTGAAGCACGCAATTTATACTCCCATACGCACAACACTCTATCTCGAAAGCCATACACCCTGTCGGCGTAAATCCCTAAATCCCCCCCTCCACCCTCTCTCTCTGCAAAGCGGTGTTGGAGCCTTCCGAACGAATTCCAATATAAGCATTTAGAACCAAAAAAAAAAAATCTTGAATCTCGGAAGCCATACATTGAGTCGTTACATCTTTATGGATCACGCACAAAAGCCTCCGAGAAATGCAGAGCACCGCCGCCATCTCGCTGCAGGGCGGTGTTTCCTCTGGGCCTTCCCGGGGAGTTCTCGTTCGTCGCAACGTTCCGAAAGCGGAGCGCTCGCACCGATCCCTGGTTCCTCATACGTCTCACCGACGTCCAGGGGACGGCGCAGTTCGGGCTCAGCGTGATCTCCAGGAAGAACCGGCTGGACTTCTTCGCTCAGGACGTCACCGGGAGGAGGCAGACGCTGCGCTTCCGCAACGTCCAAGTGAGTAGATCAAGGAGGTACCGTAAAGCATAGAGTTTCGTAAAATTAACTAGAGGGGACTCTGTCGCTACGATCTTTCAGCGACCTTGCGAATGTTGGGTATAGTACACACATTTGCCTAGTCTTCGTACTTGCGGGAGGCGAATCATACTTGCGGCTTCGTTTGTTGCTGTGTTTCGGTTTTGTTTTGAAAGAAAGATTCAACCCTTTCGAACTTTGTGACCAGATTCGGAAAGGTAAGTCTGAAATAATAAGGTGGTGAAGCGCAACCGCTGAACATTTGTTGATTTTTGTTTAGTGAGAAAACAGCTCCAAGCCACACGAACACACACGGAGCCAGAAGCAAGCCAGAAGCACGAAGATCAAACAAATGTGTGTACTACCCATCATTCCCATGCTCGCTGAAGCGCCGTGCGTTGCAGCTCCCATAGACACTAGCGCCAGAGTTACCTCTAGTGTATATTAGGAAACTGTATGCCATAAAGGAGGTTTAAGATAGAGGAAATAATGTCTTTAGAGTGAAGCCATAGCTCTTTTAACTATGACTGCTAGAGCCGCCATGTCACAGTAGCACGCCCTACGATGAGAGTGCGATACACTGCCCTTAAAATAACTGCCACCTCATGAAAAGTGAAAAAAAAAACGTACGCGTTTAGCTAATAGGGAAAGCTTTCACACACCGTAAGAGTTCGATATGGCATATTTGCCCGGAAAGATACTCCTCAATGTCGGTCTTTGTGTCACTGACTCCTTCAAAGAACCTTAAAGATTTAGCAAATCTTATTGGCGATTAAGTCATCAATCATTGACTCGATGTGTTAGTTTCATGGGAAACGATGTCTTTCTTTTATTTTATGATCAACCTAGAATTTCCGTTAGGAAAGCAAAACCACTTTGATTTATCCGAGAAAATCGGCAAGTCACTTGGCGCACCTCCACGAGATGTGGAATGGAGTCGGCCTACCTCCGCACCGCGGACGCACGGCCGGGTAAAACGCGTTAGATGTATCGCGTATAACTCCAGTAGATGCGGAAGCGCTGGTGAGCGAGAATCTCCCCCAGTAAAATTGGTATGGTCAACGAAACAGAGGAAGTCTCCGCTCTGTTACGCGGGCCAGGGCCATCGCTGAGTACCTCGAGATATGTTTCTCGAACGGTTGATCTGTGGCAACCTAGCCCCGGGTGCAACACCACTTGGCCAATAAAGTTTATCAACTCAACTCCGCTCGGTTGCAACAATGCACGAGCGTTCGCCCTTTCGTTGCCTTGGATCCCTGCGTGTTCCGGGTATCAGATCAAGCGATGGTGATGAGTGGGTTTGGGTCCTAGCCTGCCTCTGCCCCACTGCCGGAAGGCAACCTATTAAAAAAATGAGCCATCAGGCCTTCTGGGAGGCGGATAACATAACTGATGACTCTCGATCTCTACGCTTCTGAAATGTTACGGCTATAAGGCTATGGCCATCGTCTCCGCTTATGTAGCCGAGGTCGTGCGCCCGGAGGCACTCGTCAGCAGCGTCCTGTTGTCGTCGACGGAAGTAAGTCGGCTCAGCTTCTCAGATCGCGTACGTCGATGCAGCCAGCTACGATTGGCAGAGACACACGACTGAGTGACCTTTTACGATATGTGAACAGTGTGACCACATTGCACGAGCTTTAGCGTCGGTATTATTATGGTTTACTGAAGATCAAGAGTTACTGAATATATATATATATATATATATATATATATATATATATATATATATATATATATATATATATATATATATATATATATATATATATATATATATATATATATTTGCGTCGATGAAAAAACAAGCGCTTAAGAGCCTAGACAATGCACAGGTAAGCGTGCGCGCACCCTGAAAGGTTAATGCCAATGGCGTTTTAGAAGCTATAGCTTCGGTTCCTACTGCATTTCGACGTCGCGACAAGGTACGAGATTCTCGTCACGCATTCGTCAAGATGCCGCGACGTTTCCACGTCTGATATACTCCAATCTCAATGCTTTGGAAACTGATGAGGGCACGAGTAGCATTACTGGTACTGGCTCGTGAAATCACCACAACTGATACCGTGCGCGACACAACGACAGTGTATATATACAGTGACAATTTTCATGAAAGGGAACATGCGAGCCCGTGGCCTGCGCTCTGTCGCGGTTGCCTACAGCACCACCAACCGACAAAGCAAACGAAACAAGTCATGACCATCGGACAAGCGCTGCTGAATTGTGCTCCCACTCTGGTCTCGCAGCGGGCGATGGCGCCAAAAGCGGATGCGCTTTCTGTAACTGTCGGCTAATGGTTCTGTAGGTAGCCGCAGTAGAGCGCAGGCCACGTTCTCGCGTGTGACTCTTTTTATAAAAATTGATGTTGTACAGACAGGTCCACTATTAAAGGGAACACCTGCGTGAGCAGCATGTTTAGATTTCGCTGTCTTACGGAATCATAGCGTCTTAGATATGCATAATCAATCAATCAATCAAATCAAATTTTATTTTCGCTTCAGACAATACAGCGCATTGTCACTGCGAAAATAGAGGACCAGAGAAAAAAGCTGCGCTTGCGCAGCTTGACTAAGACTACTTCTGGTTAAAAGTTCCGACTCGACAGAATATTGACTTGCATGAAGATTGTTTCTTAAACAACTTGCTCTTAGAGGGCCAGGAATATTTATGGAGTGCATTCGAGTGTTCCCTTTAACAGTGAACCATAGTGTAGATGTCAGTAGCCTCGCCATACTAAAATTGACCTTAACAAAATAAGGTACCTTATCACCATTTATTTAGCTTTATAATTGTTAAGAGTCGTCTCCTGGTACAGGGTATTTGTATGAGAGAAAGGTCAGCTCCGGAAATCGAAGTACCATATTAACACCAGCCGTTTGGACGCTGCTAATTGACCCACCACAGTGACGTTCTCCAAGAACAGCGAAACTGTTAACACCCGCTTCCCTGCAGTTAAATATACTGCTATAGGTAATCACCGCCGCAGGTCGAGGGATCGAATACTGGTTGCGGGAGTTGCATTTCCGATGGAGGCGGAAATGTTGTAGGCCCGTGTGCTAAGATTTGGGTGAACGTTAAAGAACCCCAGGTGGTCGAAATTTCCGTAGCCCTCCACTACGGCATCTCTCATAATCATATGGCGGTTTAGGGACGTTAAACCCCAGATATTATTATTATTATTATTATTATTATTATTATTATTATTATTATTATTATTATTATTATTATTATTATAGGTAATCACCACCATAATGGATACGTTTTCTCGCTCGTTAAACACCCCGAATGTTAACAGCATTGCTGACAAGATAAAGGCTCATATAACAAAGACAAACTAAAATATAGGTTAGAAATAGAGCAAGCAAAAAGTTTGGTTCACACCGCCGTCGTTTTGTAATCAGTGGCCTTATCACATTGTAAAAGCAGTTTGCAACAATTTAAGTACGCAGGAGTCATTACAAAGATGTCTAATCAATTCAATACCGTCTTAACCGGCGTGATTCATGCCGTGTATTCTTGAAAAAAAAATAAACGTAAAAAAGACTGACGAAAAAGAAATAGTCAGTGGAGGTGCTGGGTATCGATCCCAGTACCTCTCGCATGCTAAGCGAGCGCTCTACCATCTGAGCTACATTAATGTATCTCGGTGTGTTTCGCAGCTGTTCGGGCGTTGAACAGTTCCATAAGATGGGGAACAAGAAGAAACACTTTGTCTTAATTGGATGCAAGTCTAAAGTCTGGCGTAATCATCCCTGCCGTCACAAATTTTATTATGCAACTGTTTATCTTAAGCCTTAGTATTTTTTTTTTGTTTGCTTGCTGGACTGATTAGCGGATGTATTAATTAGTATACGTGATTCTGACTCGCGCTTATCTTTCAAAATATTGGTCTTGACTACATAGATAAGAAAGAGAACCTAATAAAAAAAAACAGGTTCCCCATACTGAAGAAAAAAAAGACGAATGGAGGTGCTGGGTATCGATCCCAGTACCTCTCGCATGCTAAGCGAGCGCTCTACCATCTGAGCTACACCCCCGACGAAGGGCACGATCAGTTCTAACGGTATTTGAACCGCTTAAATGAGAACAAACGGGTGAGAGAAGCCTTTGCATTTTTTTCTCTCTCTCTCTCTCGCAATCCAGTTTCGAGATTGCGGAAGCGAACTACCGGTTGCTCGGCCAGGCGTTGGCTCGACGCATACGGCCCAGCAAGGGGAAGGGGGGAGGGAGTCGATGAGGAGCAAACAAAACGAAACGAAAAATAGATCCGTAGGATCCGGGAACACGAAAAATGAGGCGATCGTTGCGCAAACCATCACCATTAAATCGATAATTCGTTAACCTTGACTTGTTTTACGTCCCAAAAACTGCTACATCTTTACAAGAGAAGCCGTAGTGGAGGGCATCGAAAATTTCGACCATATGGTGACGTGCATCTAAATCCATGCACGCGGGCTAACTTGCACTTTCATCGTGCTATATTCGCTACAGTGAACGAACTCGAATCAAATAACCCCTGCTTGAAGCGTTAATTGCAACCTGCATGATTTCATTGATCTGGCAGTTGTTACGCAACCATCGATACAAGAGTATGCGAATGCGGAACCGATTAGTACATATACTTTCACATTTCTAAACAAAGTAATTGATGGTTGATATGTGGGGTTTAACGTCCCTAAACCACCTTATGATTATGAGAGACGCCGTAGTGGAGGGCTCCGGAAATTTCGACCACCTGGGGTTCTTTAAACGTGCACCCAAATCTGAGCACACGGGCCTACAACATTTCCGTCTCCATCGGAAATGCAGCCGCCGCAGCCAGCATTCGATCAACTAGACCACCGCGGCGGGGCTTTCTAAACAAAGTAGAGCTGCTGCGCAAAGATGTGCGCAGTGTTTCCCTTCAGGGGGAAGAAGGGGGTGAGGAAAGTTCGTCGCAGCGCGCCTTCCCTCCCTATTACGTCAATGTATACGAGGCAGACTTCGCCCCCCCTCCCCCTCCCTAGCTCACTAGAGAGAGGAGGGCAGAGTCGATGCTCTGCCCCCTTCTTGCACACGCCTTGCTACTGCATGAAGTTCCGTTTGGTGAGAGAAGGCTTACTTTACAATACAATATCCGTGTCTCTTTTATAAAAAAGTTTAAAATAACCGTCCAGTCACCTACGGAGCTTGTAATCAATAACAAACGTAATTTATATGTTGCGACAAAAGAATGACGTCAACAAGAATAAACAGTGCTTCTAAGCAGGATATAGCTAGATTGGTTCTCCCCCACTTTGGCACATTCTCAGATGGAGTGTGTGTGTGCGCGCAGGAGGTTCCAACTCCTCCCCTACCCGGTGTTTTAAGTTTTGTGTGTGATTATAGTGAACTAGAATATGATCCTAGTTTACTTTAGTACATACATATACACGCGCACGTGCAAACACCCGAGCATATAAAAGGGTGGAGGGGGTTTTTGGCTGTTCGTATATATGTCTTTCTCTTTAGCCTTTTTTTTCTATTTAGCACATTTTCTTTATATTTCCTTGTCTTGCTCTTTATCTTTTTTTTTTACTGTTTCCATCTCTGCCCATTTTTTAGCTTTTTCTGTCACCTTTTTTTCTCTCTCTCTCTTTCTCTCTACGTAGCCGCGGTCAATCACCGATTGATGCTCCCGAATCTGAAACCGAAGAAACTGGCGCACCTGTTCCGAGAGCGAAAGAGAATGAAGACAGGACGCTTGCACGTTTGCGATTACTGTAGTTGTTCGCTAATCCCCCAGAGTGGGCGCAAGCCGTAAATATTGGGCATCATCAGCATCAGTTCGTTCTGCACGCACTTACGGTCGACTTCACTGATCTATCTATCTATATATCCGTGGAGGGTTGCACTACAGTGTAGTAGAATGTATTCTAGTACACTGTAGTTGCGCCAGCACTTTAAGAAACAATCAACCAATAAATCACAGTTCAAAAGGTGAGTGCCCCGCCGCGGTGGTCTAGTGGCTAAGGTACTCGGCTTCTGACCCGCAGGTCGCGGGTTCGATTCCCGGCTGCGGCGGCTGCATTTCCGATGGAGGCGGAAATGTTGTAGGCCAGTGTGCTCAGATTTGAACGCACGTTAAAGAACCCCAGGTGGTCGAAATTTCCGGAGCCCTCCACTACGGCGTCTCTCATAATCAAATAGTGGTTTTGGGACGTTAAACCCCACAAATCAATCAATCAATTCAAAAGGTGAGTGGAAACGTGCACTTACGCTCGCGACCTTGTTCGGTAAGCTTCGACCTGGATGAATGGATGTACCGGATGGGTGTAACCAGCGCGTCATATTCGTCAAACCATCTTACCCTTCACGCCAAGTTAAGGGAGTTACCACGAGAGCACCCAAGTGCAAGCGGCTAGATAGATAGATAGATAGGCACGCTCAGAGTCACCGAAGTTCACCAAGAAATGCTTCGCATTTAAAATAATACAGAAAGAGATGCCGGCGCACGGAATCCAACGTCCGACCTTTGAATTGTGAGTGTGAGGCGTTAGCCACTGAGGCACGAAGGAGCGCCTCCTTCAACGCTCAAACGGCAAGCTATTTATATCCATCACTTACCGCTGGTGATGGGCATCTCGGGGGGAGCTATCATGTTTTCAGCATTACCAACGAGATGGCGCCATGAGCGCGCGTCGCCAGATCGTCACGACGCGGCGGCGCGCGCTCTCATGTCCCACATGTACTTTGCTCCGCTGAGAGGGGCGCTTACTCGTGCACTCGCTTATCTCGCGGGGGGGACAACAGTACACCTTGGGCTTTCACCGGAACGATTCTGTTGTAGTTAAGGGGCGCACAAAGGTCACTGCAATCGTTGCACAGTTCCCGTTTGCGAAAAGGGTGCGCTTTTCAGACACAGCGAAGTAACAACTGGGATGCTTAATCACGTTCATCTGTACCTGTGAGTGTGTTACGTGCGTCATTTGTGCGTGAGAAACGCGGGGCACGTTTCGGTCTGCTTGCCATTCTTCGCGCGACCATCCAATTTGTTGCTATCACATTTACTGCTTCGCCTTCGCGGCAAAGCTCTGACTTTTTTGATGGTGCCTTCAGGTTGATGACCAGCAGTGGCACAAGGTGGACATAAGCGTGTTCAAGGACCATGCAGTGCTCTACCTTGACTGCAAAAAGCATTCAAGTCTCGAGCTTGTCCAGAGGGCACCCATCGACGTGAACGGCGACATCAACATCGGAAAGTACGAGTCTGACCTGTCGACAGTGCTGGTGAGTGAGACAACAGCTTGACTAAATACCTTGCAATATTAAGTGCACACCGCTAGCTGTCATTTTTCGCAAGAGCAGGTGAATTAACGAATGCGATAGTGCTTAGTGCTCGTGTCGCATGTTGGTCACCAGGAATAGTTTGCCATGGCATTTACTTATGCCAAGGAATCGAGAATTTAGTGCAATCAATTCTTGTAATTAAAAAGATGGCAAAATACAGGAAAAGACGGCAACCAAGACAATGAATGTGAAATGAGCTTTCACTTGCTTGTGATAGAGTGTCCAATATATGCTTTCAAGATGCAGCTGTGAGAGCGGCACTATTCATCCTGCCAGCAAACAGGTGCTCGCGGTTATAAAGCAAAAGATTCAGTTTAAACGAGACAACGTGCTAGCCAACTTCATTAATAAAAGAATTCTTACTGCAACTCATACAGCCTTAAGAACTACAAAACCAGCTTTGATGGAAACAGCCCAAAGACGGGACAGAAAACATGACAAAAGCACTGATGAGTGTGCTCCTTTCTTATGTGCAGGTGAGTGCGGTTTAAACACAGGACAGAACAAAAGAAAATAAAAACATTGATGCACGAGACAAGAACCGGCCTGGCGTTAGTGTTTCTTTTTTTGTCCTGTTTTAAATTTGTACCACGCAGTATGTACGACTACAAACCAACTATCCCAAAGATTTTCATTAGGATACATTTTTTTTCCTTCTATCTCGTCTTGTAGTGGCACTTCAAGACAGCCTTCTATAAACATTAGCTTCTGTAATTGCACAACCATTTTTAATGAGATCAATGCACTTTTCAAGCCAATCTTTCGAACTCTTCAACATCATAGTTCTCAGTGATATACTTTTCTTCTCAACTTTCAGATGGACCTGCAATGGATGGTAATGAGCTGCGATGCTGCAAGGCCAGAAAGAGAGACATGCATTGAACTGCAGGTAAAATGAAATTCTACCAAAAAGTCCTGAGACTATTAAAAAATAAAAGCATTACAAGCTAAACACTAAAAAAAATGTTGCATAAAAAAACTCATCATTACTTCATTACTTTTGACCCACTCCTTAATCCTAATAATGCAAGGTTTCCAGAAGGTAACTTCCTGTTACCTTTGTGTCATAAAAATTAAGCGAAAAATGACTTCTGTGTTTGCGCGCTTGTACTTTGGAACAGTCAGCCATATTAAATACTAGACACCTACATTGCACTTATTCAAATATTAACTAAACAATTATTTACTGTCTGATTAACTTTGTTATTCTGTGACTGTAATTTATCGATGATCGCATATTCACCTTGTTCTTTTGCTTTTTGTCTGAGTCCTCAGTCAGTTTTTTGCTTCTTTTCCCCCTTTATAAGACTGCAGTTTCTGGTTTGTATTCCACTTTTTATGCATAACAATTACTGAAGGAGCACGGTGTACACCCTCCCCGTTTTTAAGACCCTTGCCCGTATAAAATTACTGTATTATGACGCATGACTGAAAAACAAGCCGTAACTGAGGTAACCCTGATTGACGAAATTTCACAACTAACAGTGTGAACCGGAATCGCCGAAATAATTTCCATGAAACTTTTCCTGATTAGCTTTTGAGCCATCCCTCTATGTTTGACATTGTTATTGTACAGTTGAAGTAGTCAGTATTCAATGCTTAAACTTTCATTACAGATCTGTGCCCTATAAGAGTTGAAAGAAAATTGACTCAAAAACACAGGAATGCAGTACTGGTGTCTCACATATAAAAAGTACAACACAAAAAACTGGTGTCGAACAGTGCACTGCAAAGTACACACTGAGCACCTATCATTCAGCTTTTGATTTCTGCAAAACAGGCAGCGCCTGTTGAAAAGTTGATGTTCAGACGACGGGCTCGCAATCTTACTTTTATAGCACCACCCCTAGTTTCAGAATTCGAAATGAAATTTATTTACTATGCAAATAAATGAAAGGTTTACTCGGCTAAATTTTATTAATACAGCTTGGCAAGACTCAGAAATAAGTGAACGCTAATGAGTATAACTTTAAAAACAGTTAATTGTATCAGGAATACCTGAGCAAACATTGATGTTCATCTGTGCTACAAAGCATCCCAAAACTCAAGAACATCAGCGATGACTTGTTAGAGCTCTGTCCACTTGACTATGCAAGCACACTTTCTCAACTAAACACGCTTAAAAAAAAGAAAAAAATATAGCTGAGTCATCTAAATGGACAAAAATACACTCCTCCAAACCTTTGAAATAAAAAATAAGAGGATGTGATGTAAATCAAATTACCTTTACGTTGTATGCAATGCACATAAACCTACAAGTTCAACTAGAACCATCAGGCACTATTACATACGTCAGGAGAGATAGATGTCATAAGAAAAAGGTCAGCAGATTAACCATGCCGAATCATAAGGGACTGAAAAATGAGAAGAGCAATTCATACTTAGCACAAACACATGCACACATAGGAGCACTCAACATTCACTTTGCTACAGGCAGCCATTTTCAAGAAGTGCAGCGATGCTTTTGAAGCCCAGCACATCGCAAACACATGAAGCTGAAGCCAATGGCAATTAATCTTTTGTGCTATATAGAAAATTGTCATCCAAGTGTCGTAACACTGTCCAAAGGGTATGCCTCGCACGCGATACACCGGACAATCACACGGAACAAGTGGGACATGTTCTTTAGTTTCTTAAGCTGTCTTTTCGTTGGCGCTGCTACAAGAATCGCAAGCATCTTGAAACGCTTTTCTGACACAATACGCCTTACGACTAGTGCAATCTAGATCTCGGATAATCTTAGAAATGGCGTCGACTTGCAGCGGCGCAGCGCAACGCTGATTTTGCACACGTGTGCATGACCCATTCAACTTTATATCTGTGCAGCCCCAAGGGACCTTACCAACCCCTACACCACCATCGCCTACGGAACCCAGTGCGTCCCTGGAGTCGGCGTGCATCGATTGTCCGCCAGGCCCACCAGGTCTGAATGGCACCAACGTGAGTGTGAGACAGAGATTTTAAATCTTCACAGTCTCCTTCATGTGCACCGGGCTGTGGCTGCAGTACACTCTTGACTAACTATAATAAACTGAACTTTTCAGAAACTTAATTCGAGGGCTTTACCAAGGTAAAAAACGGATGAAATCGAGACACACCGGAGAGAAGAAGTGCGAATTAATTTTGGCAACCTAAAGGTTTTCATCATGCAGTTAAATTTAAGACACACTATTTATGCATTCTAACTACCCTGAAATACAGCAGCATCAGCTAGGACGCGAATCCACATTTTCACACTCGGCAGCATGATGTCCAGACCAATCAGCTACTACATAAGGTGACAGCCAAAATGTATGACTAAAACAAAGAACATGAATATTAGTACCCGACATGTGTGGTCTGACAAGCCGAACTTCTTTTTGTGATCTAACCAGTACACATAAGCTGTAATCAACACTTGCCACTCAACCATGCATCATTCATGATTTTGCTAGCTTTTTCACCGCAGTGTGCTTCGTTTTTTTTTCTTGCTTCTAAACATATATAAAAACTGGTAAATGTGAGTCAAGAAAATTTAACCTTGAGTTCCCGGCTTAGGTGTGGTGCACAAAGAACAGTGCCTCTACACTGGTGTGATGTAACGCATTTCAAACTATTTCTGCACAAGACGATTCCAGTACACAGAAAAAAGGAAAAAAAAATGTTCTTAAAACTTTCTAGACTGGGTTAACCTGTAGCTCTTTCAGCATGTGACGCAGTGCTTGCTCAGTGACTAGCCAAAGATAGCTATAAGTGAATGCTGTAAATATGCAAACGTTGCAAGTCTTATTCACAGAATAACGTACTTGGATAGAGCAAACTAGCCATAAAGTTAGCTAAAAAGTTTTATATGTCAGATATCTCAAGTCAACTGACAAATATATGCATAATGCAACTCTCTTTTAACAAATTAGACAGAGGATGCACTGAACACGGGAGATCCACAAAGCAACCTGCATGATGCAAATGCATTGTAAACAAGAGTTATTTTTAATGCTGGCTAGTCAAGCAATAATCATTATGTAATATGTTTATTTTTAAATAAGCTCTTTCTTACATATTTCGTGAAAGCATATTTATCTTAACAGCTTTTTTTAAGACTTAGTAAAGTTCGTCCAGAAGTTTGTTTCGCCACTGCCTATGGGAGCATACATTGAGTGGGCAATGAAACGAAATGTGCGCAATTAATAATATTTAAATGAATTGAACTGCTAACGAAACAATGCAGGGTCTGCCAGGCACACCAGGTCTGAACGGACTCCCTGGAGTGCCCGGGTTGCGAGGTTTCAAAGGCGAGATTGGCGCTCCAGGGTTACCAGTGAGTATGACAAGTTAAAAAAAATAATCTTCAACTAAAGCATGCAAATAATCAAAACCCTCGCACACTTTTTCCCTATTCTCATTGGCAATCACTCAAAAAAAGCAAGTGTAAACAAACTGTTACTGGTCACGTATCAACTAATAATTGAAGGCATTAAATTTATACTGATTCATCAGTCCCGGGACTTGCACTTAGACACCATTAACCATGCATGTAGTAATTAAACAATGAGCCCTTTGTATGCAAGAACCACTTGTAAGCATGTGACTGATTAGGAAACAGTTAAGAAAAGTGTAGCAGTCTGCTCGGGAGTGAGGGCATTTAAGCATTGCATTTAACTCCCTCTGAACTCAAGGACTGGAGCAGAAAGTTGGCTGTGGATGCCGAGACCAGATTTTTGAAATATTAGTTTAGAGAAAGTGAGTTTTTTTTTAAAGCACCAAATGCTTTTAGCCCCCCGTTGTCCACAGTTTATTTATTATTTTTTTAGGTATGTCTGCATCTTTAGACAAAAAATCAAATAAGCAGCAAGTCAGCCACGACCTTGAAATAACTCTAAATTTACGTGTGAACGACGAACCAACAGAGTCGAACTGGCAAAGGCAACATCCGAATCGAAGCTATAGGATATTCAATGCTCTTGCACACATATTTAAATGCGCAAACTAAACAACCTCATAACCTGAGGGTATTCTAATAAATAAATAAATAAATAAATAAATAAATAAATAAATAAACCTTGATCTTCAAGCTCACTTTGACACGTACAGTTCAGGATGGAGTTGCTAAAAGCCCAGCCAAATGCAAACAATACTTAAACGTGCAGCTGCAACTGGCTCTCGTATATTATCCCTTTAAGCATGCCCTGTATGTGTATTTCAAGACATCTTTAAAAAGTCTTTTCACCAGTTTGCGCACTGTCTATCACCTCAAAACCAAGGCACTTATATAACAGTTACATATGTGCTTCATGCAATTGCAAACATTATCAGGGACTACCCGGAGTCGATGGCTTGCCCGGATTACCCGGACCATTGGTAAGTGCAACTTCTCTCTATTCGGCAAAAGATGATGACTGTTTTGAAAAATCTCACGTCAGTCATTTATCGTTGCCTACAGTATAAACATTCTTCTTACTGAGCAGGGACTTACTGGCCCCAAGGGTGACACTGGGACACCAGGAATCCCCGGCAGTCCGGTACGCTTGTGATCTATATTTTGATAGTTGCAGTCATTATGCGCAACTCCTGATTATTTAACATTTTCTCACCAAAATTCATGCATGTAAGGTAACAAGAAACTTTCGGAAACCTTAGGCTGCACAAGTATTCATGATCTTTAAATGACTCCACAAAATAAAGCCCAGCACTTCAGTGCTGTGGACAAAGACATAATACTTCCTTGTATTCACTGGCGAATCTCGAAAGCGAGCAAAACTGAAAAGCTAGCGAGACCTTGAAAATTTTAGCTATGTACCCAGCACCTCCACCAAATGTAAAGGGGGTTTATTGAAGGAACTGAGCGAGCGGGTGGTAGCTCAAAAGGAACAGAGGCGGACCCAGTTGACGGTGCTTGATCGCCGATCTCGTGCCTTTTTCTTGTGTTGATGATAGTTGAGCTGATGGTATCGTCATTCTTCTTCACTATATATGTAACATTTATGTTTCAATAAAAACAATGTTCAACTTAAATGACAGCAACCTAGCATTACTGAAGGCTTATGGTCATGTAGCAGCTTCAATGAACTAAGTCCTCACACACCCATAGCCTTTTTTGTATGTTGCACATAATATTGGCCATTATGTGCAACATACAAAAAGACCATTAATAGGTCTTCTGGAATACTTTTGAAGTGAGAAAATGACTATTTGAAACTCAAGTGTGCTTGAGCTACCAGCGGAATATGGTCATACAGACACAAACAGCAATTGGTGCAGTGACCAGTAAAATTGCGAACAGAAATCAACAAACGAGTGGTCCGACCGGTAGCAGCTTCCAAATGGGGAGCGTGATCTTACGGCGTGGCCAGGGGGGCGCTTTGGAAACTCAAAAGCTCTCTAAATTTTTACATATTGTATGTGTCTACTACCTCACACATATAAATACACACACAAATATACATTAAATAGTGAGATCACCCAACCCTTGTACCGATCCCCCCCCCCCCCCTCCGAAAGGAAAAAAATTTATGACTGAACACCATTTTTGGTTAGGATTTGATACTTAAACGTTCGCTCCAGTGCTACATTTTTTTTCAAGATTGTCGTTTATTCAATCCTATATGCTTATTTTAGGGTCTGAAAGGCCAGAAGGGAGATGGTGGAATACCTGGAGAGCCAGGGCTTCCTGTAAGTATATGATGAGTGTTTATGTAATGTTCATTATGCTGTTTTTCTCTTTAAAGAGCCAATAAACTAAACTGAATCATTTGGTTTAGGGTGTCCCTGGGACAATGGGACCAAGAGGACCACAGGGGCCTCCAGGCAACACAGCAGTGGTAAGTTGAGCCATAATAAACTATCAAGCTATTTTGTCTTTATTTAAATTTCTCTACATTCATGCTACATGTGCCAATAAAGAAAAGTGGGTTTGCCAATAACTGATAAACTCAGCATCTCGGCTTTGTTTTAAAAAACTGCCACAATATCTCAAAACAAGATTACACGACAAAGCAAAAGTTGACAGCCAGAAAATATGAACTTTGCTCAGTACTTGATATACACTAAATATTTCAAAATTTTTTTAGCCTTCCATATCTAAAAAACTGGAATACTAAAGCAAAGCAGTGTCCAATTCACTACTCTGAGCATTATTAAAGTTGTGAAGTAAGCACCTATGAACAGAAAGTAGGTAAAACTGCACTAACACTCAATTCATAATATTAGTAGCTACATTAAAGAGTTTTCGAATAGGGGCAAAGAAATAGCATCAAAGCCACTGTGCATGCGCGAAACCCAAACCATGCTTGTGTTTTGGGTCGGGGACACTATTTCTCGAATTTAGCGGGAGCCCCAAAGCCTGCCCGAAAAGTTTTGGGTCAAACAAACATGACGGCACCCACCGAAGTGACGGCTATCGGCCAAGACTAGAGTGGCAGAGTGACAAAGAATAGGGGGAGTGTCCGAAGCGCTGTAGACCCTATTTGAAAACTCATCGCTCCTGCTTGACCCAAAGCAAGCACGCGTAAAGAACTTCAGGGCCCCAAACATTTGGGGCCTCTATTTGAAAACTCCCTATTATTACCGTATACTTCAATGTGCAAGGGCACTAGGGCAATTTTTCGCACAACGTATTTATCATTCTTTTAAAAAAGCTTGCAACGGCTGACTACATTTCACCGGCACAGGCTGAAGGACCAGTAGGGCCTCCTGGAGTTCCTGGGCCACCAGGACCGATGGTAAGTTATCTGAATTTCCAACAGCATAGAACTGAGGTTCCCAAGCAGAGTTCCAAGGAACCTCATGGGCTCCACAGACAATGGTCGTAGATTCGCCTTCACTTGCAACTGTAACACCAACTACTTTGCATTGAGAGCGAGTTGTTGATGATGCCACTTCATTTTGCTACTGATGCCCTGTATTGGGTTTGTTCGTGAAGTAATGAGTCTTGGGTCTGGTACGAAGAATTTATTGGTCCAATCAGTACGAATCATTTAAATTCTTCAATATGGCTTCCTTGGTCACTGATAAGCAGAGTACAACGAAATTCCCATGCAGTAAAGGCTCCCCGAAAGTCAGCTGCTGTGACACCATGGAAACGGTGAATTTTCAGGCTTCTTGCAATATTTAGGCAAAGGCATAAATCTGTCAGGCCCACATCGGGCCTGTATCAGGACTGCAGCAGCCATGATATGAGCCCGGCAGACTTCTCCCTGTTCCTCAAGCTCTAGAAAAGCTAAAATACCATTGTTTTGATGGTATTCCCACCATACAATAGGCTCTTGAAAAGAGGTCATGGCAGCCGACTTTCAGGAAGTCATTACAGGGTCGGAATCACTTTGTATTCAGAGAATTGACGCCCAAGAAAACTGCTAGCAATTTAAATAACATGCATTGATCAGATCAACAAATTCTCTTTACCAGACCCAATCTCATTACTCTATGGACAAACCTTGTAAGACGGTTAGCAAGCATTCTTGGTCCATTTTTAGATTTAGCAAGCAGCTGGTCGAACGCTGCATTCTGCTAAATGAAAAGCAGGTGTGCATGCGTCACAGCATTGTATTCATTTTAGTCTGCATAAATGTCTTGAAGTAGGGTACAGAAGGCAGGAAGGACATGCGTCAGTACTCCCAGTTCTTTTATATACTAGCAAGTTTGGTCTGCCGTCTAGATCAGAACAATGCTCTATTTTCTAGCATTCATTAGTAGTGGATGTCAAAACGTGTGCTTTAGTGTGCACACTTTTTGTCATTCGTAGATTACCAGAGAAACAACTGTGAACCACTGGGATCATGGCAACATCTAATGGCACAAAAATCAACTAAACACAAAGCTTTTATTGTGACAACTGAGTTTCGTCTCTCTCACTGCGGCTGAAAATTTTCAGCAACAATGCAGTCATGGACAAATTGATATTCTAAATATCTTTTTTTTTTTTTTACAACACTCAGGGAAGATGAAATCGTGCGAACAAGGCATTGCAATGAAGCATTGCAAGATGTCATTACCAACATTCAGTAATCTGGCATTACAGAATCACTACTATTACTGTGAATACTGGACACTGGACAGGCTACAACCCTCTAGCCATCTAAAATATCAGATCAAAAAAGCCGAAACTCTGTAGAAAGTATACATTCATTGTTCAACTTACACTCCACATAGATAAGTCTTCCGGAACAATTTGTTCGAATGCATGGGAACCTGTGGCAGCCCAAGCACACTTTTTACCACATGCGCATTTATTCGCAAGGGCACCCTCCAAAGGTTACTGCGGTTTCTTAAACCATTTGGTACCGGAACACCTCGCATGAACAGGAAACATGACACACTCCACGGCACTCGATGGTGTGGTAACAAAGAAAAAGCTGAACTGTTAAACTGACAAAAGGCTTCCCACGTCTCCAAGCAGGCCCACAGCTCATGATGCAATTAAATGAAGCATTTGTTGATGTATTGCTACCTGCTTCCTTGCTGAAACACTGGTGAAACAGTGTGGAACATCATTGATAAACAATGCAGATTTAGTGCAACGACAAAGTGCTGATAATATACATAACAATAATATCTAAGGTTTTACATCCCAAAGCCACAATATGATTATGAGAAACAGTGTAGCGGAGGGCTGCCAAGAATTTCGATCATCCGGTGTTCTTTAATGCGCACTGACGTCGCCAAGCACACGAGCCTCTATCATTTCGCGTCCATCGAAACGCGACCCATGACAAAATGCTCGCTAAAGTCTTGCACAATTATTGACCACATTCCAGAGCGAATTGAATTCAATTTTTCCTGCAGACTAGAACTACTTTTTAACTGCACTTTCATTCTTCCCAAATAGGGGGAGCAAGGATTGCAAGGAATGCCAGGACCCTTGGGACTGCCAGGAAGCAAGGTAACATCACAGCTTTGGCTGACATGTACATAGCTACAAGATGTTAACTGACAATGTCTAACATCGTCGAGCTATATCACTATCTTTGAACTTGTTGTGTTCAAACTAATTTACTTTTTTATGTATTAACATTGTGCCCCATTACTCCTCTCTTTTTCATGCTGAAACCTCTAAATCAAATAACAATAAAATGAAAAAGGTAGACAACCATCAGCAGCATCACTAGCTCCACATTTTTGCTAACTTCAAGAATTTGCATCTAATGTACACTCGTTCTTAACAGCTTAGTGCGTCATAATTTGATATTTTACTGAATCATGTCAAAGAAATTTGAATGGCAAAGGCAAATTTTGATGTGATTAAAAGCTCATTGTACATGAGCCTCATTATTATGAATGTGAATTATGAAACATAACAATGCAAATCCAAAATGTCCCATGAATATCAACATGCTACAAATACATTATTACAACGAATGTCAGTTATAATGGACACATTTCAATGTCAACTGAAACTTCACTATGACAAGGTCTACTGAATTTATTCATAAAATTTTTAATTATGGTTTATTTGAGTCAGATACATTTCTGTTAGCGTCATTTCTTTTCACTTGTACTTTTTCCACTGGTCTAATACTAATGCAAAGCATTCTATAGCAAGCCAATGTATCAGCACTTTTCTTATACATAAAAAAATACAATATTTCAGAGCTAAAATTGACAAAACATTCTCTAGTAAAGTAAAGTAGAATATACCAACTGTTGTACAACATGATATAACCAATAAAAGTCGTACACTACAACACACATTACTTTTAAAAGAAAATTTCATGCAGGAAGTTCTCACAGATGAGAAAAACGAGAAAAAGTGAAAGGCCCTTTGATGAACACCAATACTTGCTAGTGTTCTTCAGCACTGGCTAATGTTACCTGACTGTTTCCCAATACTTGTTAGTATTGCTGGCTCATGATTTAAGAAGCTAATGCTTTGCAAATAAGACAGTTCTTCTTGGAAAAATTACAAAGATTGATTCAATGGTGGGTAGAATGATGGTGTAACTTCAGCCAAACAGACCCGGGATTGAAAAGTGATGATGATTTATTGATTAATATGTGGGGTTTAAGGTCCCAAAACCACCATATGATTATCATAGATGCCGTAAAGGAGGGGTCCGGAATTTTCGACTACCTGGGGTTCTTTTACGCGCATTAAAATCTGAGCACACGGGCCTACAGCATTTTTGCCTCCATCGAAAATTCAGCCGCCGTAGCTGGGATTCGATCCCGCAACCTGCGAGTCAGCAGCCTAGTACCTTAGCCACTAGACCAGCGTGGTGGTGCGAGAACAAAAACTAGAGAGGGTGCCATATTGTACTTGTTACCGTTACTGTTGATTAAAAGTTGCACCAACAAGGAGATCTCGAACCAAATGCCCAAATTATGAAAAAAAAGACGAAGAAGAAGAAGGAGAAAAGACTTGTCTTTATTAGGCTAGTGAAAAAGCTTTTCTGAAAACATCATCGTAACGTTGAGACGTCCATCGTTTATACAGTGCAAATATTACTCATTGTTTTTGCATTCACGTGATGTTTCTGTCCTTATTGATACCGTTACACTACAGAACCTGTTTGTTCAAAATCGTATGAAGCATTAAAGTAATTAAGTGAAATTTTTGAAGTGAAAGAGAAAGCGTCACTGATGCTAACAGGATAGAGAGACTACAAAGACAATGATAGATCGTGGTTTTACATAAGAACTTCGTTTTTGCCATGAACAGGGTGAGCCAGGTGAACGAGGCAACACAGGAGCAACAGGTCCTCGTGGACTTCGGGTAAATTACGATTCACCTTTTATCACAGCATGCAAATAGTGAGCAGATGAATAAACATTATGAGCACGAGATATTGTTAACCTGCATGAACATAAATTGGTACATTGTGTTCAGTACATGCTTACTCCCAGACTTTATGCAAATATTCAGAGCAGTACACTTAGAGAGATTACAGGGCACAATAGTTATAAAATCCAAACATATTCTCATTAGCTTTCCTTCTAGAAGGCAACTCATCAGATGTTCAGCAACAGCCATGACAAATCTACAGTGGCTAGAAGTCCAGCCAGTGGTTTTATTAGCAGCATAAATTCTTTTAAAAAAAGGAGAAAAATTATGTTGCGTCTTTACTGGAATGGGATCACCTGCATCTGTACACATAGATCGATTACAGTTCCAGAATGTTCATATACTGATCAACACTACACTAACAAGCTTGATACTAAGTCCATGTAACAATCTACTCAGACCTAGTTTTTGAATTCATGGTCATGCTAACGTCGCCATAAATGCAAGCATGAGAAATACGAAATAATACTCCAACGCATAGTTGCATTTATAGGCTCGTAAAGATGGATTAATTCAAACTACAAGACGTCAAAACTTATACTCTGAGGGTGGAAACCGGTCACAGCGAGATTACACGTTGCACACTACACGTGGGATATGCAGGCTACTTATTTTCAGTAAGACGGTAAGCTAGGCCAGTTAGTTGGAATCTATCGTGATTGTGTTAACAGCTTGTATTTAATTTTATGATGGCGGTATCATATGCATGCTATTATATATGTCAATATGCCAAGTTGGAGTTATCTTTAAAAAGCAAACCGAGCATGCAGTATTGGGAAATCTGTGAGAAAAAACACACTGGGGCAGAATATTGTTCCTGACGCACTTCCTGTCTTATTGCAGGGTGAACCAGGGCCCAAAGGTTCAACGGGAAGTCTCGGCCCCCGTGGTTTACCTGTTAGTACTTCAACTTTTACTTCCTTCACAAAAAAAATATGGCATAAAATGTACGCATATTCTGGTACAAGTGCTTGTATTGCTCAAGGAAAATCACTGTACACTGGAGCTCACAAAGAGCTATAAAATCAAACGTATCGCTGTGCCAAGTTTGTAATTAACCCCAAGTTGCGCACCAAATATTTCCTTATGCTACAGGAACATACTCCGTTTGTTTTTAGTGCATATTCAGTGCATTTTCAAAGCAAGTGCATTTGATCAACATCGGTGAGCCGAAGCACACTGTCACAGACAAAAGAGGACAGCAGAGTGATTCATTACGTGGCTGAGCGAGAAATTGTTCTTAAGGCCTGCAGGTTAACATTGACTATATGCAATTTTCGGAGTATGCTTAAATCTAAAAAGACAATGATTTTTCCATCTTGCCCCTATCCAAAAGTACCATCACAGCTACGGAGCTATTCATGAACTTAACTGCCCACTTAGGGGACAATTAATTTCAGGTACCGTTGATTGGTCAGAGCTTGACGAGCAGTGCGCCTCGTTTTTCGGTTCTTTCAACAACATCATTTTGACGGGATGGAGCTTCCACAACTCTCGGCACAAACAAGGGGAACGGAATGCACTTCAATACGAGTACTACACTCACAGAAATTATGCATAAAGTCTCACAGACCATGCGCCAACTCCAACTCTGTTATGTTTAGTAATGTGTTTATTACATTGTGGCATACTGGCAGACTTGAAGGGGTCGTGCACCGGAGGCCTATCTCGCTAGCCGAACGTCCTCTTTCGTCTGTGATTCCATTAGCCCTTAGATTATGTCGAATCCAGCCTTGTGTTAAATGGACCTGCACGATTACATTATGGCTTGCCACTTTTCTCAGTAACTGAATGTGTTCCGATGATGACAGGTCAAAGTGGTCACGCCCATCAAATTGACTATTCCAGTGTAGCTTCCCTAAAAAGCTTGAAGTGTGAAAGAAAGCAGGAAAGATCAGATGGACATGGACAAGAGCTTGTCCTTGCCTGTCCTCTCTGACATTTGGCTTTGTGCATCAGGTCTGTTGATTATAAAAAAATATCACGGCATATCTACGAAGTGAATGATGATGAGTGAGGCGAAGCGCCCATCCACGCGTCTGTCTGGGTGCACGAACGGACACACGGATGGGCAGACAGAAGCACGGACGGATGCATAGACACACGAACGGAAGCACGAACGGGCGGAGGCATGGACGGGCAGACGGACAGACGGTAGGATGAATCGACGGACAGAAGCACAGACGGAAGCACGAACGGATGGACAGAAGAACGGAAGGGCAAACAGGCAGATGCACAGACGGACGGACGTACTCTTTGCTCCACTCATCATCATTCACTCTGTGGATATGCTGTGAAAACCATGAACGTCACATAGTTATATTATTCTCAAGGACACATACACACAATGCCATCTATTGAGCAACTCATAAACTAAACGTGTCTACATACTAGTATAACGACTACAGAGGAGGGAACAACCCATGGCCTAAGGAGCGTCACCCCTAGGCTTCTCTCAAGTCTCACTGAACTAGCCTTCTCCCAAGTCTCACTTAATTGCCATCCCAGCTGGGAATCGAACCCAGGACCACACTCTCAGCACCATAGCGACTAAACCATTATGAAGGGTGATAAATGCACGTACAAGCCTGTCTCCTTGAATACCTGTGATTGCGTAAATTTACTGGCAAAGGCCAAGTGGTTTGAAAAATATTGGAAATATTCTGCACGACCGTAATGAAACACACTCACGAAATTAGTTAGATGCTTTTACGAAATTAATGACACTGCCAGCTGTTATTCTTAAAGAGCAATAATCTCCCCCCCCCCCCCCCCCCCAGGGTCTCCCTGGTCGTGACGGTCTCGCAGGAGTCACGGGAACAGGGTCGTTGTCTCCGGTGAGTTTAGAAGTAGTTTAATTTTGCGCTCAACACCGACATTGTAAGTAAGGCACAAATAATATTATTTCAAATGTAAGTGTTCCAAATTGAGCAAACATAATGAAGCCAAATCATGCTATATTGAGGCTCCAAATGGCATGAAGATAACCATATTAGCATTTCATATGTACAATAAACATATATTTGTTGCATAGTCACCTTGATGAGAGAAATTCAAGTAACTTCATCACATTTGAAGATTTGTTATAGTCTTATTTACTATACTAAGTATTCACTTCCCTTATACTACATGCCTGTACTAAAAATAATGCATATAAATAGCAATTTATAAGCAAAAATTCCAAATTGAAATTTTAAACAAGCAAGACGACAGGAATACCAGATGAATGCATCTCTGAAACTTGGTTCATCTAGATTTACATCTGCAATCGACTCTGTTACATGTTTAATACAATGCTTAAAATTTACAGACAAAAATCCTTAGGTTTTCTTGGTTTATATTTAAAAATATTCTCTGTTTTCTAATCTCTTTCATTTTTCACACACTATCTGCACACGCAATGTGTAAATTTTGCAGTTGGAACATAAGATCAGGCAGCTGTGCAGTAAGCGTTACTCAGCAAGAGTAATTTTCAGTAAATTTGAAGTTGCGCATTTTTAACTGTGAACATCAGAAGTAGCCAAACACGAACATATCTCGAGTAGACATCACTACAAGGAAACAAACTTTGAGAATGCATTGGCTTTAAAGACACCCTTTTGTTCTACCTCAACTTAGTACTTCACATCTTCACTTAGCTGGAAAACTCAGCCTTGCACAAGTTTTTTGATAATGTCATTCCCAAAATGCAGGGTTTACCTGGACCTCCAGGTGTTCCTGGGGATCCCGGACCACCAGGACCACAGGTAAAGCACAAAGAGATCTTTCTTAAAGGTCCCCTAAAACATCCCGTGGTTGAAATTTAGTTTTGGTGTAGCAGTTGAGCACATGTCTTCAACAAACATGCGTCTGCAACAAATTCTTGCAGCCGCAAGCATGTCTTGGAAGTGGTGCCATAATAGCGGAGTCACACCTGCTTTCGTTATCTAAAAGAGGCCTTCACTTGTTGCGCTATTCCCTTCACTATGCACCATTCGTCAGCTCATCTCTCTTCCTGGCCGAGAACTCCTCTATAGAGGACGCTATAGAGGACGAGTGGTGAGCGCGCTTACCTGCGGGCAGACAAACAGCTTCTTTCTGCGGATAACACAACCACACGTGAATGGTGGAGTCACGTCATGGCCAATGCTTAGAAT